>NC_092334.1:369586153-369894807 GCF_046630445.1 Rutidosis leptorrhynchoides | reverse complement strand
TCGAGAAACGTGTGAATGAAAGAATTGCTGCAACCGAAGCAGCAAAAGCAACAGCCGAAGCAGCAGCCAAAGCAGCAGCCGTAAACACAAACTCACGAAACGGATGCTCATACAAAACTTTTCAAGCATGCAAACCACAGACGTTTAGTGGAACCGAGGGACCAGTCGGTCTAACCCGATGGTTTGAAAAGATGGAGTCCGTTTTCAAAATCAGTAATTGTGCGAACGGAGACAAGTCAAAGTATGCTTCGTGCACGTTGCAAGACGATGCACTTACTTGGTAGAACAATTATGCTAAAGCAGAAGGAATAGATACGGCATATGATATCTCTTGGGAAGAACTGAAAAAGATGCTAATCGAGGAGTAATGTCCTCGAAACGAGATCAGAAAAATGGAATCTGAGTTACGTAATCTGAAGGTTATCGGCGCGAATCTCAATAACTATGAAAAGCGTTTCATGGAACTAGCCTTGTTGTGTCCCGAATTGGTGCCAAACGAGAAACGAAAGATAGAAATGTATATTGACGGTTTATCGATCAATATCAAAGGAAATGTTACATCATCCAAACCAAATACGATGCAGGAAGCCATGACAATGGCACACCAACTCATGGACCAGATCACAGAGAGTTCGATTAAGGCACCAATTACCGAAGTCAAGACAACTGAAGGAAAGAGGAAATGGGAAGACTATAAGGGCAAAAGTACTCAACTGAAGAAACAAGAAACTTTTAAAGGTAAACAAGATGGGGCAACTGCAAGTCCAAACTATAAGGGACCCCATCCGTTCTGCAAAAGATGTTACACACATCATGCAGGTTATTGCCAAGTGGTCTGTGATAAGTGCAACAAGAAAGGACATGTGGCGAAAGATTGTTTTGCCACCGTTTCTGAAGTAAAGACAAAACTGACCGATGTCAAGAAATGTTTTGGATGCGGGAAGTCTGGTCACTTTATAAATCAATGCCCTAATAAGGAGAAGAACAAAGAACCCGCACGTGGGAGGGCATTTAATGTTAGTACAAGTGAAGCACGTGAGGATCCTAATCTTGTCACGGGTACGTTTACCGTTAATAATCAACTAGCTTCTATTATGTTTGATACGGGTGCTGATAGAAGTTATATGTGTAAAGACTTTAGTTCTAAACTAAAATGTGCATCATTACCTCTAGACGATAAATATACTATAGAATTAGCTAATGGTAAACTGATAAAAGCCGATAAAATTTGCCATGGTTGCGAAATGAATCTCGCTGGTGAAACCTTCAAAATCGATTTGATACCCGTAGAATTAGGAAGTTTTGACGTAATTGTTGGCATGGACTGGATGTCCAAAACAAAAGCTGAAGTTGTTTGCGCTGAGAAAGCAATTCGTATCCCTCGTAAGGATGAAACGTCATTAATGATTTATGGGGAGAAGAGCAACTCAAAGCTGAACTTTATCAGCTGTATGAAGGCCCAGAAACTTATAAGAAAAGGTTGTTATGCTATTCTGGCACACATAAAGAAGATCGATACTGAAGAAAGAAGCATTAATGATATGCCGGTTGTAAGAGAATATCCCGGAGTATTTCCAGAAGAATTACTGGGGCTACCTCCACACAGATGTGTAGAATTCCAGATTGATCTCATACCAGGAGCCGCACCTGTAGCCCGATCCCCATATAGACTTGCACCTTCAGAAATGCAAGAATTACAAGACCAGTTGCAAGAATTATCAGACCGTGGATTTATTCGTCCCAGTTTTTCACCTTGGGGTGCTCCTATTCTGTTCGTCAAGAAGAAGGATGGATCTATGAGAATGTGCATAGATTACCGAGAATTAAACAAATTAACGATCAAGAATCGGTACCCATTACCGAGGATTGATGATTTGTTTGATCAATTGCAAGGATCAAGTGTTTATTCTAAGATTGATCTACGCTCCGGATATCATCAGCTGAGAGTGAAGGAAGAAGATGTTCCTAAAACCGCGTTCAGAACCCGTTACGGTCACTATGAGTTTCTAGTCATGCCTTTTGGATTAACTAATGCTCCAGCAGTATTCATGGATCTAATGAATCGCATCTGAAGACCGTATTTAGACAAATTTGTCATTGTTTTTATCGACGACATATTGATTTACTCGAAGAACAAGGAAGAACATGAGCAACATTTAAGACTGGTACTGGAGATACTCAAGAAAGAAGAATTGTACGCAAAATTTTCGAAGTGTGATTTCTGGTTACAAGAAGTACAATTTTTGGGCCATGTTGTCAGTAAACATGGAATTAAAGTTGACCCCGCCAAGATCGAAGCCATTAGTAAATGGGAAACCCCGAAGACTCCAACACAAATTTGCCAATTCTTAGGTCTTGCTGGTTACTACCGAAGATTCATTCAAGATTTCTCTAGAATCGCCAAACCCTTAACTGCATTGACTCAAAAGGGAAAGAAGTATGATTGGTCCACGGAACAGGAATCCTCATTCCAGTTATTAAAGAAGAAGTTAACGTATGCACCCATTTTGTCATTACCGGAAGGAAATGATGATTTCGTGATCTATTGTGACGCTTCGCGCCAAGGTTTAGGATGTGTATTAATGCAACGCACAAAAGTTATCGCATATGCCTCACGACAACTAAAAATTCATGAAAAGAACTATACGACGCACGATTTGGAACTTGGAGCAGTAGTTTTTGCACTCAAAATATGGAGACACTACCTATATGGCACCAAGTGTACAGTGTACACTGACCATAAGAGTCTTCAGCATATTTTTGATCAAAAACAACTCAATATGAGGCAACGTCGCTGGGTAGAGTTGTTAAACGATTACGATTGTGAAATCCGTTACCACCCCGGAAAGGCTAATGTTGTAGCTGATGCCCTAAGTCGAAAAGAAAGAGTAAAACCTCTTAGGGTCCGAGCTTTGAATATTACAATTCATACTGATCTCACAAAGCAAATTCAAGCAGCACAGTTAGAGGCTTTAAAAGAAGAAAATGAAAAAGGCGAAATGAGCAGAGGGTTAGAAAAACAGCTTGAAGAAAAAGCCGATGGAACCCTGTATTTTGCTGATAGGATATGGGTACCAAAACATGGTAATCTAAGGCAACTAGTACTGGATGAAGCACACAAAACGAGGTACTCAATTCACCCAGGAAATGGGAAAATGTACCACGATCTCAAGAAGTTTTATTGGTGGCCTAATATGAAGACAGAAATTGCTACTTATGTAAGCAAATGTTTGACGTGTGCAAAGGTCAAAGCTGAGCACCAAAAACCGTCAGGATTACTGCAACAACCAGAAATTCCGCAGTGGAAATGGGAAAGAATAACCATGGATTTCATTACGAAATTGCCAAGGACTACAAGTAGTCATGATACTATTTGGGTGATAGTTGATCGTCTAACTAAATCAGCTCACTTTCTACCAATAAAGGAGACAGACAGTATGGAGAAATTAGCACGCCTATATTTGAAGGAAGTAGTTTCCAGGCATGGTGTACCTATCTCCATCATATCTGATCGTGACACCCGATTCACATCACGTTTCTGGCAGTCATTACAAAAAGCATTGGGAACTCGATTAGATATGAGCACCGCTTATCACCCACAGACAGATGGTCAAAGTGAAAGAACAATACAAACATTGGAAGACATGTTACGGGCATGCATGATTGACTTCGGAACCAGTTGGGATCGACACTTACCATTGGCAGAATTTTCATACAATAACAGCTATCATACGAGCATCAACGCAGCGCCATTTGAAGCACTTTACGGTAGAAAGTGCAGATCTCCTATCTGTTGGAGTGAAGTAGGAGAAAGACAACTTACTGGACCCGAAATTATTCACGAAACCACCGAAAAGATCATTCAAATACAACAGCGATTGAAAACGGCCATGAGTCGCCAAAAGAGTTATGCTGATGTAAGAAGAAAACCGTTAGAATTTCAAGTGGGCGACAAAGTCATGTTGAAAGTGTCACCCTGGAAAGGCGTTGTACGATTCGGTAAACGAGGAAAGCTAAGTCCTAGGTACGTAGGACCCTTTGAAATCACCGAAAGAATTGGAGCAGTTGCTTATCGATTAAGGCTACCACAAGAACTTAGTAGTGTTCACGACACATTTCACGTGTCAAATTTGAAGAAATGTTTAGCTGAAGAGGATGTCATAATTCCTCTTGACGAAATACGAATCAATGATAAACTCCATTTTGTCAAAGAACCTGTTGAAATCATGGACCGTGAGGTCAAACAATTAAAACAAAGCAAAATACCGATAGTTAGAGTTCGTTGGAATGCTAGACAAGGACCCGAGTTTACTTGGGAACGTGAGGATCAAATGAAGCAAAAGTATCCACATTTGTTCACTGATATCGCTCATGAAACAGGTACTACTCAAAATTTCGGGACGAAATTTTCTTTAACGGGGAGGTACTGTGATGAACCGAAAAATTTCGACTAATTTAAACCAATTCTCTTTATGATTTAATATTATGTAAATATACATATATGTATGTGTATATATATATATATATATATATATATATATATATATATATATATATATATTATAAGATGTACAAGTAAAAATGACTTTTCTACAGTAAAACATTAATTACTACAGTAAAAATGACTTTGCTACAGTAAAACACTATTTGCTACAGTGAAACACTATTTAATACAGTAAAACACTATTTGCTACAGTAAAATACTATTTGATGTCGACGAACTAGCAAACAAAAACAGAAAAGGCGGCCATGCGATCGCATGGCAAAAACACTAAAAACTCATGCGATCGCATGAGCTACAGTAAATCGAAAAGTACTATAAAAGGTCAGTTTTGCTCGACGTTTTTTTTTCATTCTTATTCTGTACTTAAAATTTATATTTATAATTTTAATTATAATTTTAATTTTAAGTTTAATAATAATAAAGTATATTCGAGGGTATTTTTAATTCGGGTTTCAAACCGTTTTAAAATAAGGAAATATTGGGTATTGTTCGGGGTATTGTTCTTGAATCCAAGGCCAACCATACAGTTGTCTACCATCATTACGTCTACGCAATTTGCCTGCAATATTGAGTCTCAATATTGAACTGTGAGTTATAGTCTCCCTTTTTAAATACTTTAAATATTTTTGGGCTGAGAATACATGCAATTTATTTTAAACGCAATAAGACACAAGTACATACAAAATTCTACACTGAGTTAAACCGAAAATCCCTTAGCTTTGGTAACTAGTAGCTGCCAGTACATAGGATATGGACTGGTGGGCGCGAATAATTGTATATGGATCCATAGGGCTTGACATCCCCGTCCGAGCTAGAGCGCTAGCCTTTTAACGGACGTATGTTATTTGAGCTTAAGACACGTTGGTTTGCGTGTATTAAAACGAATGGGGGTAATTATCACTATAGCGTTAAGTTTAGTTACCAGGGTGCTCTGTTACGTAGAATCTATTGATAAACTTTTGATGAAATCTTGTGGTCTATCTTTATATATGTTTATGACTCGAGCAATTAAACCTATAACTCACCAACATTCGTGTTGACTTTTTAGCATGTTTTATTCTCAGGTCCTTAGAATGCTTCCGCTGTGATGTGCTTGTTGCCTGCATGGAGTCTCTCATGCTTTGTACAAAGTTTATTGCATTCAAAATAAAACTGCGTTGTGTAATAAATAATTGGACTGTGATGTCAACCTGTAAATTAAAGACTTATGTATTTAGGGGTTTTGCTTATACCTAAGCACTCGCCCACATGTTTATAACTTTCTATGTTTAGAAAGTCACTTATTTTAATGAATGCAATATTTTATCAAAACGTATCATATAGAGGTCAAAACCTCACTGTGGAATCAATGATTAATGTGCCGCGTCAATAGCGATTTTGACGGGTCGTTACAGATATCCCCCATCTTTCAAACAAAAGTCTCTTATAAACCAAGACATTCTTGGAACGTTCTTCGAATGTCTTACAAACTGATTTCGCCGTAAATAGTTGTGCCGAAGAATTCTGACCGACTCTAGACAAGATTTCATCAATCATGTCTCCGGGTAGGTCTCTTAAAATATTAGGTTGTCTATCCATTTTGTGTTTTTATACTGTAAAATAGACAAGAGTTAGATTCATAAAAAAAATACTTATTAATACAAGCAATTTTTACATATATCATAAAGCATAAGCACACTATATTACATATATTACACCACATGAATACAACTATCTTATTCCGACTCGCTCGTTTCTTCTTCTTTGGTTTTGGTTCGTTTTACCAAGTTTCTAGGGATATAGGATGTTCCCCTAATACGAGCTGTCGTTTTCCACAACGGTTTAGAAAAACCTGGTGGTTTAGAGGTTCCAGGGTCATTGTTACAACTTAAGGGCTTCGGGGGTTGACGATACATATAAAGTTCATCGGGGTTGGAATTAGATTTCTCTATTTTTATGCCCTTTCCCTTATTATTTTCTTTTGCCTTTTTAAATTCAGTTGGGGTAATTTCTATAACATCATCGGAATTCTCGTCGGAATCCGATTCATCGGAGAATTGGTAATCCTCCCAATATTTTGCTTCCTTGGCGGAAACACCATTGACCATAATTAACCTTGGTCAGTTGGTTGAGGATTTTCTTTTACTTAACCGTTTTATTATTTCCCCCACCGGTTCTATTTCCTCCTCCGGTTCCTCCTCTTCCGGTTCCGACTCTTCTTCCGGTTCCTCTTCGGGAACTTGTGAATCAGTCCACGAATCATTCCAATTTACATTTAACTCTTCATTATTATTAGGTGAGTCAATGGGACTTGTTCTAGAGGTAGACATCTATCACATAATATTCACATGTTAAAAATATATAGTTTCCAACAAAATTTGTTAAGCAATCATTTTTCAAGTAAACACGGTCGAAGTTCAGACTCACTAATGCATCCTAACAAACTCGATAAGACACACTAATGCAAAATTTTCTGGTTCTCTAAGACCAACGCTCGGATACCAACTGAAATGTCCCGTTCTTATTGATTAAAAACGTTCCATATTAATTGATTTCGTTGCGAGGTTTTGACCTCTATATGAGACGTTTTTCAAAGACTGCATTCATTTTTAAAACAAACCATAACCTTTATTTCATAAATAAAGGTTTAAAAAGCTTTAAGTAGATTATCAAATAATGATAATCTAAAATATCCTGTTTACACACGACCATTACATAATGGTTTACAATACAAATATGTTACATCGAAATCAGTTTTTTGAATGCAGTTTTTACACAATATCATACAAACATGGACTCCAAATCTTGTCCTTATTTTAGTATGCAACAGCGGAAGCTCTTAGTATTCACCTGAGAATAAACATGCTTTAAACGTCAACAAAAATATTGGTGAGTTATAGGTTTAACCTATATATATCAAATCGTAACAATAGACCACAAGATTTCATATTTCAATATACATCCCATACATAGAGATAAAAATTATTCATATGGTGAACACCTGGTAACCGACATTAACAAGATGCATATATAAGAATATCCCCATCATTCCGGGACACCCTTCGGATATGATATAAATTTCGAAGTACTAAAGCATCTGGTGCTTTGGATGGGGTTTGTTAGGCCCAATAGATCTATCTTTAGGATTCGCGTCAATTAGGGTGTCTGTTCCCTAATTCTTAGATTACCAGACTTAATAAAAAGGGGCATATTCGATTTCGATAATTCAACCATAGAATATAGTTTCACGTACTTGTGTCTATTTTGTAAATCATTTATAAAACCTGCATGTATTCTCATCCCAAAAATATTAGATTTTAAAAGTGGGACTATAACTCACTTTCACAGATTTTTACTTCGACGGGAAGTAAGACTTGACCACTGGTTGATTAACGAACCTATAACAATATATACATATATATCAAAGTATGTTCAAAATATATTTACAACACTTTTAATATATTTTGATGTTTTAAGTTTATTAAGTCAGCTGTCCTCGTTAGTAACCTACAACTAGTTGTCCACAGTTAGATGTACAGAAATAAATCGATAAATATTATCTTGAATCAATCCACGACCCAGTGTATACGTATCTCAGTATTGATCACAACTCAAACTATATATATTTTGGAATCAACCTCAACCCTGTATAGCTAACTCCAACATTCACATATAGAGTGTCTATGGTTGTTCCGAAATATATATAGATGTGTCGACATGATAGGTCGAAACATTGTATACGTGTCTATGGTATCTCAAGATTACATAATATACAATACAAGTTTATTAAGTTATGGTTGGAATAGATTTGTTACCAATTTTCACGTAGCTAAAATGAGAAAAATTATCCAATCTTGTTTTACCCATAACTTCTTCATTTTAAATCCGTTTTGAGTGAATCAAATTGCTATGGTTTCATATTGAACTCTATTTTATGAATCTAAACAGAAAAATTATAGGTTTATAATCGAAAAAATAAGTTACAAGTCATTTTTGTAAAGGTAGTCATTTCAGTCGAAAGAACGACGTCTAGATGACCATTTTAGAAAACATACTTCCACTTTGAGTTTAACCATAATTTTTGGATATAGTTTCATGTTCATAATAAAAATCATTTTCCCAGAATAACAACTTTTAAATCAAAGTTTATCATAGTTTTTAATTAACTAACCCAAAACAGCCCGCGGTGTTACTACGACGGCGTAAATCCGGTTTTACGGTGTTTTTCGTGTTTCCAAGTTTTAAATCATTAAGTTAGCATATCATATAGATATAGAACATGTGTTTAGTTGATTTTAAAAGTCAAGTTAAAAGGATTAACTTTTGTTTGTGAACAAGTTTAGAATTAACTAAACTATGTTCTAGTGATTAAAAGTTTAAACCTTCGAATAAGATAGCTTTATATGTATGAATCGAATGATGTTATGAACATCATTACTACCTTAAGTTCCTTGGATAAACCTACTGGAAAATATAAAAATGGATCTAGCTTCAACGGATCCTTGGATGGCTCGAAGTTCTTGAAGCAGAATCATGACACGAAAACAAGTTCAAGTAAGATCATCACTTGAAATAAGATTGTTATAGTTATAGAAATTGAACCAAAGTTTGAATATGATTATTACCTTGTATTAGAATGATAACATACTGTAAGAAACAAAGATTTCTTGAGGTTGGATGATCACCTTACAAGATTGGAAGTGAGCTAGCAAACTTGAAAGTATTCTTGATTTTATGTAACTAGAACTTGTAGAATATATGAAGAACACTTAGAACTTGAAGATAGAACTTAAGAGAGATCAACTAGATGAAGAAAATTGAAGAATGAAAGTGTTTGTAGGTGTTTTTGGTCGTTGGTATATGGATTAGATATAAAGGATATGTAATTTTGTTTTCATGTAAATAAGTCATGAATGATTACTCATATTTTTGTAATTTTATGAGATATTTCATGCTAGTTACCAAATGATGGTTCCCACATGTGTTAGGTGACTCACATGGGCTGCTAAGAGCTGATCATTGGAGTGTATATACCAATAGTACATACATCTAAAAGCTGTGTATTGTACGAGTACGAATACGGGTGCATACGAGTAGAATTGTTGATGAAACTGAACGAGGATGTAATTGTAATCATTTTTGTTAAGTAGAAGTATTTTGATAAGTGTCTTGAAGTCTTTCAAAAGTGTATGAATACATATTAAAACACTACATGTATATACATTTTAACTGAGTCGTTAAGTCATCGTTAGTCGTTACATGTAAATGTTGTTTTGAAACCTTTAGGTTAACGATCTTGTTGAATGTTGTTAACCCATTGTTTATTATAACAAACGAGATGTTAAATTGTTATATTATCGTGATATTATGATATATAATATATCTTAGTATGATATATATACCGTTAAATGTCGTTACAACGATAATCGTTACATATATGTCTCGTTTCGAAATCATTAAGTTAGTAGTCTTATTTTTTACATATGTATTTCATTGTTAATACACTTAATAATATATTTACTTATCATTTAACATAATTAACCAAGTGTATCAATATCTTAATATGATTCATATGTACCTACTAAGACGTTGTTATAATGATAATCGTTATATATATCGTTTTCGAGTTTCTTAAATTAATAGTCTCATTTTTATGTATATAACTCATTGTTAAAATACCTAATGCGATACATACTTATAATAAAATCATGTTAACTATATTTATAACCATATATATGTCATCGTATAGTTTTTACAAGTTTTAACGTTCGTGAATCACCGGTCAACTTGGGTGGTCAATTGTCTATATGAAACCTATTTCAATTAATCAAGTCTTAACAAGTTTGACTGCTTAACATGTTGGAAACATTTAATCATGTAAATAATAATTTCATTTAATATATATAAACATGGAAAAGTTCGGGTCACTACTGTAACGACCCGACCAAACCGTTATTGACGGCGCCTTTAACTTAGGTCCTGTTGCGTGGTCGTAGTCCCTATATGAGACTCGTTTGACCAAAATTATGTCGCATTCATTTGAAAGGTACAAGACTTGCAAGTTTAGTTTACAAAACCGTTCGACAACAAGTCTAAGTTTACAAAAGTCATAAAGTATAAATGAAATAACCTGCGACATAATATAAGTTGAAAAACACAGTTGCTATAAATAGCGTAAGTATGCAAACAAAAGTTTGAATCCAAAAGTGCTATCCCTAGCGTATGTATGTATGTATGCTTGACCCCAAGCAAGAAATCAGAGTGTATGCATGTATGCTCGACTCCAAGCAAGTATGAGTGTACGCGGAAGCATGTATCAAATAGCCAAGTATGAACCTGAGAAACATATAGAAAACTGTCAACGAAAAACGTTGGTGAAATCATAGGTGTTTGTAATAAACGTTGTTTTTGAACCACAAGATTTAGTATTCCCATAGTTGATTATCAAAATCGTTTGCATTCCAAAAGTATTGTTCGCGAGCACCCAATTATCAAGACTTAACGTTTCCTTCCATAGAACCCCATCACAATAGTGTTAGAACATACACTGTTTCCCGAAAATATATTTCATCCGTAGACGGTAGCGAACCGTCCGTAATGAGGGTTTGTCAAACCCGTATGGCCACACAATATAAGTTCTCGCTTACACCCTGCAAGTGTAACTAATGATAATCGAATTGAGGATTTTTGTTCTAACTCGCTGTGGAATGTTTGTTTTCCTTGTACTTGTGTTCAAAGTATAAAAGCAAGTAGTACAAAATGTAACAAAGTATATGTTTCTCAGCCCACAATTTAAAAGTATAAAAAGTTGTTGAAAAAGTGGGACTATGATCTCACCTCGAGTGCACGAGTATAAAAGTACTTCACAAAGTAACGTATGCATGAAAGTTGCTTAGCCTTGACCTAAACAAGTAAGTTATATCAATTAACCGGTTACGACACAAGGTCGGGTGAAATGTGTTCAATTAGTCCTATGGCTCGTGACGACTCGAATAGTATAGCATGTGAATCACGTTGTCAAGTTTCATGCAAGAATCAAGTATAAAAGCATGTTAGAACGATTGTATAAAAGTTTGGTTAAGTTTGACTAAAAGTCAAACTTGGTCAAAGTCAATGAAAAAGTCAACACGTTCGGGTTCGGTCCCGAACTATTTTTCTGAGGTTTTTATTCATATATAAGCATATTAGAACAAGTTTCATGTGAATCGGAGGTCGGTAGCTAGTCAAACATTTCGCGTGAAATGTGACAAAGTGAGCAGAATCTGGCCAGGCAATTCTGCGCGCCGCGCGGGGATGTGGCGCGCCGCGCCACTACCTGGCCAGAGAATTCTGGTCAGTTTTTCCAAGTGTGCACGAACCAAAACCTTTTCCAACCCAATTCTTGACCCGCAAACACTTATAATGCCTATCATATATCGTCGAAAAGGTATTTTGACGAGGAATACAACTAACTATATATCATCAATCAAAAACATCATTTACAATAACCGAAAACTCGTCAATTGATCAAGAAAGGTTTATTTTCAAAGTTTCAAGTTCGTAAAACGTATTTTATGATTCGGGAATCCAATTTACACATACGACATGCCGTTTTGAAGGTAATGAAACATACATTACAACTAAACACTAACAATTAACATTCCATGGCATTTAAGCATCCAAAAGTTCATGTCAAGAACTATCAAACCCTAATCAAACATCACAAAATCATTAATCGGGTTTTTGAAGTTTTCTTAATCAACCTACACATCCAAATGTGGCTAATGATACTAGTAACACAATTAAAACATGCACTTTAACAATCTAACAACATTGACTCATCCAAAATCAAGGATTAAGCAAACCCATTTCAAAAACTCAAACTAGTTACTCCAAACCACAAATCGAGCAAACAAAACATATATTCATGTTACACACGAGCCATAGACACTAACTAACACAATTTCAAGTATATAAAACGAATTTAGAGAAATTTAGTGTTTTAGAAATGTTACCCAAAATGGATGAAATTGGTACCAAATCGAAGAGGATGATGAGAGGATCACGAATATGTAATTTGTTTTGAAGTTTGCTTCCCGATCCGAATTTAGATGATGAATGATTGAATTGGGTGTTTGTGTGTGTGTTCTTGTTAGAGAGAAAGAGAGAGAGATGGAGGTGATTGAATGGTGGTGAAATGGGTTGACTAGTTGACCTAGTCAACTAGTTTGCCCATTTGGCAACTCCGGTCCCTCGAGTTTCAAAGCGGGTGCGGGATTTAACCAAACGAAATATTTTAAAAACGCTCGAGTAGACGAGTAATGTTATAATTAAATAACGAGAATATTATAAACGTTAGTCAACGGAAATTGGGAATTTAAATAGCGAAAGATATTATTTAAAAAAAAAGACGGTGTTAAAAATAAATTTAACGGAAAAACGCGGGATGTTACATTATCCACACCTCAAAAGAAATTTCGTCCCGAAATTTAGTTGGAAGTAGTAGTTGTTGAATCTTCCTCGAGATCTTGCGTTGCCAATTCTACGAGTGAGGGAGAAGTACGTCCTAGGGTATTTCAACGAATTCTGACGGTCGGGATCATATGTTGTTTTAAGGTTTGGCTTCACGATTTATGGTTTCAACCGGTCCTCCTAGGAAGTGAGGGTTATCGTCGATAGTGAGTTCATCAAAGGAGATAGCAAGTTCTCGTTTCGCAAAACACGTCTTTAAGTTGATACATCGAATGTAGGATAAACGGAGACCCAAAATGAGTCGGAAAAGTCTAAACGGCTAGCGACGGGTCCAAAACACCCCAAGAATTTAAAGGATCAAAATATCGCGGATTTAGCTTCCTACGTTTTCCCGAAACGGATTGCACCTTTCCAAGGTGCGACTCTTAACGTGACGCGGTTTATTTGAAATGTTTACGTCTAACATTGGCGTAGCTCTTGGTGATTACGAGTCGCGTAGGGTTTTACCTGAATATGAATAAATTTTCTCGGTTGCTCATGAATAACCTCGGCCCCGGTGAATTGATCATCGTTTACTTGGTTCGACAAAGGAGAATGACGTTTCCGGTCACATGTGGTTTCAAAAGGTGTGACGTTAAAACTCGAATGAAAATCATTGTAGTACGAGGATTCGGTTAAAGGAAAATACTTTTCTCAAGTAAATTTGAAGTTGGTAATACAAACTTGTATTATGGTTTCCAAGGTTTAAATCGCATGTTTGTTCGGTCCGTCGGGTTGTGGATGGTACGCGGTACTCATGTCTAAATGCGGTCCCGAGGCTTTTTGTAAGGTACTCCAAAATCTAGAAATGAAACGAGGATCTCAATCCGAAACGGGGTACATTTCCCTAAGGCATAGTGAACAAGTTTGCTAGGAATTGAAAACGTTAGCTAGGACAAGTTTCTCAAGAAAATTCGCGTCGCGGAAGATTTATCGGTTTCCAAAAACGTTCGTCGGGGCAAGTTCTTATCGGGTTTTGAAAACGATTGTTAGGACTATCCACCCTCGCGGCGAATACTTGTATGACGTGAAGAGTCGCTCTCCATTGAGAATTTAGAATGAGGACCTCCTGAACCGGAAGTACGAGGGTGATGCAAAAGAAGTTTCCGCCCCGATGTGAGCATAACGAGTAAATTGTAGTTAGTCAATAAGACTGCGCGAGGACGAGCTAGTATACCCGTGTGACATACGGTTGAAGTCGAATGGAATCGGTAATTCATTCGGAAGCATAAATATAATTTGACAATAATTGAAGGTGTGTCCCCGGTATGGTTGTTATAAATATTCTCGGAGTTTTCGGATGTCCAAACCTGAAAAGATGAAGTCATGTACATGGCACATGGTGGTGTTTAGGTTGATCGAGTCTAACCACCATCACGCGTCACTAGAACTTTGGTATGTCTTACCGTAATATAACCACGTTGATCGAGTGTCGTTATATTACGCTAACTCATACCTCCATTCCCACATCACTCTATAGATTCAAGTTCGTGTCATCGCGAAAATCTAAAATGAACAAAATGTAACGACGTCTCAAACGTGACTCGTATTAAATCGAAAGAATTTCTGCAACTTTAAGGAAGCGTTCCCCGAGGGAAGTGTATAAATGATTGTTCACGTCATTGCGGTTCAAGTCAAGCGATAATGCCCTTAGGCACGAAAAGAGTAACGAATCATGATAACAAAAAGTACGCAACCGTAGTGATAATTAGCGATGACGATACTCACCTAGAGTAGTGATGGTAGTAACACCAAAAAGTAAATAGTAAGAAACACCAGTGGAAAACCGATAGTAAGTTGAAACGGTGGCAATTAACAATCCGGGAGACAGAGTTCCCGAACAAGTGTGACTAATGAAGTCGTCGTCATCCATACGTGTATGAATCAGGAATTTACGTGTGTTACCAAAAAGTGGCGGAATACGAGTTCGTATGATGAAGGTTGGGTACCATTAATAAGTTTGCCTAAGAATGATTCAAGTATAATGCACAAGTAGTCAAGTAAGTGCTATCTATAGCAAATGTATGTCAGAATGCAATGGCTAACTATCCGGTTGTAGTCTAGACTCACTAATGCACGTCCTAGTTCCCTACAACCAACGCTCTGATACCACTTGTAACGACCCGACTAAACCGTTATTGACGGCGCCGTTAACTTAGGTCCCGTTGCGTGGTCGTAGTCCCTATATGAGACTCGTTTGACCAAAATTATGTCGCATTCATTTGAAAGGTACAAGACTTGCAAGTTTAGTTTACAAAACCGTTCGACAACAAGTCTAAGTTTACAAAAGTCATAAAGTATAAATGAAATAACCTGCGACATAATATAAGTTGAAAAACACAGTTGCTATAAATAGCGTAAGTATGCAAACAAAAGTTTGAATCCAAAAGTGCTATCCCTAGCGTATGTATGTATGTATGCTTGACCCCAAGCAAGAAATCAGAGTGTATGCATGTATGCTCGACTCCAAGCAAGTATGAGTGTACGCGGAAGCATGTATCAAATAGCCAAGTATGAACCTGAGAAACATATAGAAAACTGTCAACGAAAAACGTTGGTGAAATCATAGGTGTTTGTAATAAACGTTGTTTTTGAACCACAAGATTTAGTATTCCCATAGTTGATTATCAAAATCGTTTGCATTCCAAAAGTATTGTTCGCGAGCACCCAATTATCAAGACTTAACGTTTCCTTCCATAGAACCCCATCACAATAGTGTTAGAACATACACTGTTTCCCGAAAATATATTTCATCCGTAGACGGTAGCGAACCGTCCGTAATGAGGGTTTGTCAAACCCGTATGGCCACACAATATAAGTTCTCGCTTACACCCTGCAAGTGTAACTAATGATAATCGAATTGAGGATTTTTGTTCTAACTCGCTGTGGAATGTTTGTTTTCCTTGTACTTGTGTTCAAAGTATAAAAGCAAGTAGTACAAAATGTAACAAAGTATATGTTTCTCAGCCCACAATTTAAAAGTATAAAAAGTTGTTGAAAAAGTGGGACTATGATCTCACCTCGAGTGCACGAGTATAAAAGTACTTCACAAAGTAACGTATGCATGAAAGTTGCTTAGCCTTGACCTAAACAAGTAAGTTATATCAATTAACCGGTTACGACACAAGGTCGGGTGAAATGTGTTCAATTAGTCCTATGGCTCGTTACGACTCGAATAGTATAGCATGTGAATCACGTTGTCAAGTTTCATGCAAGAATCAAGTATAAAAGCATGTTAGAACGATTGTATAAAAGTTTGGTTAAGTTTGACTAAAAGTCAAACTTGGTCAAAGTCAACGAAAAAGTCAACACGTTCGGGTTCGGTCCCGAACTATTTTTCTGAGGTTTTTATTCATATATAAGCATATTAGAACAAGTTTCATGTGAATCGGAGGTCGGTAGCTAGTCAAACATTTCGCGTGAAATGTGACAAAGTGAGCAGAATCTGGCCAGGCGATTCTGCGCGCCGCGCGGGGATGTGGCGCGCCGCGCCACTACCTGGCCAGAGAATTCTGGTCAGTTTTTCCAAGTGTGCACGAACCAAAACCTTTTCCAACCCAATTCTTGACCCGCAAACACTTATAATGCCTATCATATATCGTCGAAAAGGTATTTTGACGAGGAATACAACTAACCATATATCATCAATCAAAAACATCATTTACAATAACCGAAAACTCGTCAATTGATCAAGAAAGGTTTATTTTCAAAGTTTCAAGTTCGTAAAACGTATTTTATGATTCGGGAATCCAATTTACACATACGACATGCCGTTTTGAAGGTAATGAAACATACATTACAACTAAACACTAACAATTAACATTCCATGGCATTTAAGCATCCAAAAGTTCATGTCAAGAACTATCAAACCCTAATCAAACATCACAAAATCATTAATCGGGTTTTTGAAGTTTTCTTAATCAACCTACACATCCAAATGTGGCTAATGATACTAGTAACACAATTAAAACATGCACTTTAACAATCTAACAACATTGACTCATCCAAAATCAAGGATTAAGCAAACCCATTTCAAAAACTCAAACTAGTTACTCCAAACCACAAATCGAGCAAACAAAACATATATTCATGTTACACACGAGCCATAGACACTAACTAACACAATTTCAAGTATATAAAACGAATTTAGAGAAATTTAGTGTTTTAGAAATGTTACCCAAAATGGATGAAATTGGTACCAAATCGAAGAGGATGATGAGAGGATCACGAATATGTAATTTGTTTTGAAGTTTGCTTCCCGATCCGAATTTAGATGATGAATGATTGAATTGGGTGTTTGTGTGTGTGTTCTTGTTAGAGAGAAAGAGAGAGAGATGGAGGTGATTGAATGGTGGTGAAATGGGTTGACTAGTTGACCTAGTCAACTAGTTTGCCCATTTGGCAACTCCGGTCCCTCGAGTTTCAAAGCGGGTGCGGGATTTAACCAAACGAAATATTTT
The DNA here is from genome assembly GCF_046630445.1 of Rutidosis leptorrhynchoides. Taxonomy (NCBI): domain Eukaryota; kingdom Viridiplantae; phylum Streptophyta; class Magnoliopsida; order Asterales; family Asteraceae; genus Rutidosis; species Rutidosis leptorrhynchoides. The sequence continues at coordinate 369,877,374 of NC_092334.1, read as the reverse complement.
AAAAACGCTCGAGTAGACGAGTAATGTTATAATTAAATAACGAGAATATTATAAACGTTAGTCAACGGAAATTGGGAATTTAAATAGCGAAAGATATTATTTAAAAAAAAAGACGGTGTTAAAAATAAATTTAACGGAAAAACGCGGGATGTTACATTATCCACACCTCAAAAGAAATTTCGTCCCGAAATTTAGTTGGAAGTAGTAGTTGTTGAATCTTCCTCGAGATCTTGCGTTGCCAATTCTACGAGTGAGGGAGAAGTACGTCCTAGGGTATTTCAACGAATTCTGACGGTCGGGATCATATGTTGTTTTAAGGTTTGGCTTCACGATTTATGGTTTCAACCGGTCCTCCTAGGAAGTGAGGGTTATCGTCGATAGTGAGTTCATCAAAGGAGATAGCAAGTTCTCGTTTCGCAAAACACGTCTTTAAGTTGATACATCGAATGTAGGATAAACGGAGACCCAAAATGAGTCGGAAAAGTCTAAACGGCTAGCGACGGGTCCAAAACACCCCAAGAATTTAAAGGATCAAAATATCGCGGATTTAGCTTCCTACGTTTTCCCGAAACGGATTGCACCTTTCCAAGGTGCGACTCTTAACGTGACGCGGTTTATTTGAAATGTTTACGTCTAACATTGGCGTAGCTCTTGGTGATTACGAGTCGCGTCGGCAGGGACTTACATCCAGTCATATGTCTCCATATGAAACAACTGGACCATCCTTTCCTTGATAGTCCATCGGCAGGGACTTACATCCAGTCATATGTCTCGAACAACCACTATCAAGATACCAGATTTGCTTGTTTTAAATGCCCTGCACAGTATCTAAGAGATTAATTCCTTTTGGGAACCCATCTGAGGATGGGTTCTGGAAGGGTCATCTTTGATGATCTCTTCCTGTCTGCTGGTTTGCTTGAAGAGGCAGTATCATATGAGGTTTGGGTTTGAGTACACTGGTTGGCCAAGTGAAACTTGCTGCCACACTTGTAGCATTTTCTCAGTTTTGGTTTAGGTGACTGGTCATACACAGACTTTGTCATGACCCGAAAAATTTCGACTTATTAAAAATCAAATTCTTGATATGATTTAATATTTCTGACACGATAAACAAAATCTGTAAGGTTGCATCTCAAAAATTTTGAACTGTTTCGTATATCCATTTAACCTTCGACTATTACCGACGATTCACGAACAATTATTTGTAAATAAATATGTATATATATATATAGGTATATAAATAATAATTAGAGATATTAAATAAAGTATTATATTATTTGATGATTTGAACTAATTATAATCTACGAAATAATTAAATTGTTATTAAAACATAATTATATAAATATAATGTAATTCGAATATAAATGGTTTCAAATTCATTAAGTAAACGATTGTAGCACTCGTTTATTGTAGCGACCCCGACAAATCGTCAAGTGACGGCGTCGGCTACGTGGGTCCCATTACCTGATTATAAGTCTTTAAGATAACGTTTGACCAAAATATGTCGCCTTCATTTCAAAATAAAGATTGTTTCAAAGTTTACAAGAATTGTTCAACCAAAAGTTAAGTTACAACGTTATAAGTACGATTGAAATCTAGGCGACACGGTCTAAAGTAAAGTCAAACGACGCTCCATGAAATGCATGTATACTCGACATCGGATGAAAGTATCAAATAGTAAGCGGAAGCATGTTTCACATATCGTGCAAGACCTGAGAAAAACATAGAAATCTGTCAACGAAAAACGTTGGTGAAATCATAGGTTTAAGTAAGTAAGTACAAGTGAACCACAAGATTTGCATCAATGAAATAATAGTAATACATTCCAAAAGTTTGTTTCACGAGCACCCAATTATCAAAGCTTAACATTCCTTCCATTGTATACCCCATCACTTAGTGCTAGAACAAACACTGATTCTCGAAAATATATTTCATCCGTAGACGGTAGCGAACCGTCAAAGATGAGGGTTGTCAACCCATATGGCCATATAACATAAGTTCTCGCTTACACCCGGCAAGTGTAACTAATGATAATCGAATTGAGGATTTTTGTTCGAAACTCGTATGTAGAATTTTTGTTTTCCCGTTCTTGTGTTCACTTAGTTCAAAAGAATCGTTTATGTTTTCTCATCCCAAATATAAGTTCAAAAAGAGTAAAAGTGGGACTATGATCTCACCTTGAGTGCAAGAGTTAATAAAGTACTTCAACAAGTAGACGCGTGCAAAGACAAAGCTAGTCTTGACCTAAACATATAGGTTGTATCAATAACGGTAAACACAAACGGTCAAAGATGTTCAATTAGTCCTATGGCTCAATACGACTCGATTATGTAGCATGTGAAGCAAATTGTCAAGTTTCATGCAAGATACAAGTATAGAATCATGTTAGAAAGATTGCATAATTAACTGGTTAAGTTTGACAAAAAGTCAAACTTGGTCGGGTCAAAGTCAACAAAAGTCAACACGTTCGGGTCGGGTCCCGGACAAATTTTCTATGCTAATTATTCATATACAAGTATATTAAAACAAGTTTCATGTGAATCGGAGGTCGGTAACTAGTCAAACATTTCGCGTGAATTGGGACAAAGTGGGCAGAATCTGGCCAGGCCAGATTGCGCGCCGCGCGGGGATGGGGCGCGCCGCGCCACCATCTGTGCAGGTCTGTTTCTGTTTTTCCCAAGTATGCACGAGCCAAAATCAATTCTAACACAACAATTGACCCGCAAACACTTATAATGCCTATCATATATCGTTGGAAAGGTATTTTGACGAGGAATACAACTAAGCACATTTCATCAATCAAACTTCCACTTACAACAACCAAAAACCGTAATTAAACATTCATAATCAAAGTTCAAGTTCCAAAAACGCATCTTATGATTCGGGCAACCAATTTACATGTATGTTATGCCGTTTCGAAGGTAATCAAACACACATTGCAACAAAACACTTAACAACAATATCTCATAGCATTTGACGCATCAAAAGTTCATGTAAAGCTCATCAAACCCTAATCCAAGTTCACAAAATCATTAATCATGTTCTTGGAGTTTCCTTAATCAACCTATACATCAAAACGAAGCTAATGATACTAGTAACACTTTTAAAACATGCACTTTAACAATCTAACAACATTTGATCATCCAAAATCAAGGATTTAGCAAGTAATTTTCATATTGGACTAGTTACACCAAAAACAACGAATCGAGCATACAAATTACATACACGACATCACAATGAGCCATAGACACTAATTAACAACATTTCAAGTCAAAAACACGAATTTAGAGAAATCTAGAGTTTTAGAAATGTTACCCAAACGAGATGAAGTTGGTATCAAATTGTAGAGGATGAAGAGAGGATTCCAAATATGTAATTTGTTTTGTTGTAAGCCTCCTAGATCGGATTTAGATGATGAATGATTGAATTGGGTGTTTGTGTGTGTGTTCTTGCTAGAGAGAAAGAGAGAGAGATGGAGGTGATTGAATGGTGGTGATTGGGGTGGACTAGTTGACCTAGTCAACTAGTTTGCCCCGTGTCAATTTTAGTCCCTCGAGTTTAGAAGCGGGTGCGGGATTTAACCGATCGAATATTTTTAAAACGCAAGTTAACGAGAGGTGTTATAATTAAATGACGGAATTATTATGAACGTTAGTCAACGGAAACTACGAATTTAAATAACGAAAGGTATTATTTAAAAAAAAGACGGGCGTTAAAATAATTTAACGGAAAAATGCGGGATGTTACATTATCCACACCTCAAAAGAAATTTCGTCCCGAAATTTAGTTGGAAGTAATAATCGGTATCTCTTACTCGGGACCTAGTGTAGTAACTCTACGAATGATTGAAGGTACTTTCTTAGACATTCCACGAATCCGGATAGTCGGGGTGTTACGTTGTATTAGGGCTTGGTTTTACGATCCACAAGTTCAGCCGGTTTTTCCTATGAGGAGGAGTTTGTCATCAATAGTTGGTGCATCTAGAAGGATTGCACGTTCCTGTTCCGCAGGACACGTTTCTAAGTTTGTTACACGAAATGTAGGGTAAACGGAAACTTAATTGAGTCGGAAGTTCTAAACGATAGGAAGCGGTTCCAATACGCCCCAAGGTTTCAAAAGGTTCAATATTGCGGCTATAGCCTTTCTCGATTTCCTAAAATGGATTTTACCTTTCCAAGGTGCGGTTTCTCAATATTACGCGGTTACACACTGGGATTTGTGAGGTTTTCATCTAAGTTTGGTATAACTCTTTTGGGCGACTACGGGTCGTCTCGAGCCCTTCTCGGACTTGAACGATCTAAATTGTTGTTTCTTGATGGAGTTCAGATTTCGGTGGTTGATGCTTTGGTTAAATGAACAGGGGTATGACATTAGCGGTCATATAAGGTTTCGAAAAGTGCGCGTGAACACACGAGTGGTAACTACTGTTGTAAGAGTGATCTACTAAAGGTGACAATACGAGTTTGTGAGATGTCTTTTCAAGACGTAAATCGTTCGTTTGCTCGGTTCGTCAGTTTGTGGGTGGTACGCGGTACTCATGTCTAAGCAGGTTCCCAAGGTTTCTTGTAAAACTAGAAGTGAAACGAGTATTTCGATACAGAATAATTGACAAAGATACACCGTGTTGGAAAAGAATCTCTTAAGATACGTTTGAACAAGTTAGTTAGGGTTCGAAAATGTTCGTTAGGACTATTCACCCTCGTGGCGAATACTTATGTAATATGAGGAGTTTCTCTATCCATGGAGAAATGTTACAAGGAGTTTCTTTAAACGGAAATGCGAACGGTAAAGATAGTAGTGAAATGAGGACTTAGAATAGGATGAGTTTACATCTCGAGGTTGCTATAACGTGCCTCTAGTTGTCAAAAGTTGAAGTCTGAAAGAGAAACGAGGTAGTACACGTAGTTGTATAGTTCGGGGTTGAATAATAGTTGACCGATTATCAGAAACACAAGGGCGTTAAGTCAAAGAAGAGTGAAGTATCGTTGGATTGTGTGTTATCTTAATTTCCAGTAATATCAGACGGTAACGGTGAAATAACAGAGGTATGTAGTGTGGTACGTGATGACAAGAATATTGATCGGATCCACAATTTAGTATTCGAATTCTTCGTGCAAAATAACGAATTTCCGTCCCGTTGATTTCGAGTCGAGGGAGTATGCCTTTCGGCGTCCAAGTAGTAATATTTCCATATTTGAGTCCCATCTGGTGTTGTACGAATTTAGCTAGAAATGTTGGTGTGAAGAATCACACTCAAGGTTCGATCGCGGAGAGATTAAAGTCGTGTAATACAAGAAAAGTCAGAAATGAATCTTCGGTAACAACCGGTGAGATCTAAGATTTTTACGAATACAAGTCTGAGTTGGGAGAGTTTCCTGATTACATGTGGCTTGATTTCGAGATTGATTGTAATGCCTTGACCATTAACTTCATGGTCTAGAAAATTGGACTTCGTTCAACAGAAATTCTCACTCGGAGAATTTGGTATAAAGTTGCTCTTTTCTCAAAAGTTCGAGCGTAAGATGGTGATGTTGTTCGTTTTCCTTCTTTACTTAAATAAGTTAAGATGTCATCTATAAATACGATAACAGATTAGTCTATATGAATTTGCATACGCGGTTCAAGAGGTTTATGGGTACGGGCGAGCCCTAAATAAATCAAGCGGTACTAAGAGAGATTTACAACTAACGTTGCGAGTTCGGAAAGTGGCTTAGGAGACATCGTCTCACTTAACCCCCAATTGATGATAACCGGAACGGAGGTCGATTTGGAACATACGGGATTCGTGCAAATAATCATGAGGTCATGGATGCGAGGGAGAGGGTATCGGTTTCCAACCGAAAATTACTCAGTTCACAATAATCCATACAAGATGATGGGGAAACATTTTTTTTTTTTTTTTTTTTTTTTTTTTTTTTTTTTTTTTTTTTACGAATAGGTCCCGAGCTCCCTAGTTCTATAGGTGTCAAGTCAAAAGTCTTAACGTATTTCTTCCAATAAAATTTATAGGCACACAATATTTTTCCGTCGGTCACTTAAATCGTCTAAGTAGTATCTGGGGGAAAGAGGTGGAATATAAAGAGCATGAGTCAAATCCTTGGTTATAAAACGTCTAGCGGTAATCGAATCGAACAAGTATGAAATATACGGTTTGTTGTGAAGAAACGTACCCGTTACTAGTCCATCGTCGTTCCGGGCATCCTTGGTGTCGATGTCGAAGGTTCAACAGCGTGCGTTGGGGTTGATTTTCTTATTTGGGCACACATTCCTAAAATGACCCAGTTGGCCACATTCGAAGCAAGCACCCGTTCTGTGTGCGTTGGGCATCTTTCGAGCGACGGGTCCTTGGCGCCGGTGGCGAAACCTGCTACATCCTTCAAAGTGATGCTTGTGGCATTCGTTACAAAAAGGTAGTTTTCCGGTATAGCCTTTCTTGTCGTTGGAGGCGAAAGGCTTCTTGGCGGGGTTGTTGTTATTGTTGTGGTTGCTTGATTGAGAGGCTTCCCATGTTCTTTTATTGCCGCTCGATTGGTTCTCGATCATTGGTGCCGGTGCTTCCATTTCAGTTACCGTTTCTAAAGTTTGGTGGGCCTTTGCTAAAGCCTCTTGTAGGTTAGTGGGTTGGGATGCCATTACCCCGTGTTGAATGCTCTTAGGGAGGCCATCCATGTAAAGTTCGACTCTTAGTGATTCGGGAGCCATGAGATTCGGACACATTGAGACTAGTTCGGTAAACCGTTGATTATAAGCTCCGAGGTCATTCCCGACCGTTTTCAAATTCCTTAGCCCTTGCTCGAGCCTTTGAGTCTCGTCGCGCGGGAAGTATTCGGTGATCATTCTTTCTCTTAATTCGGCCCAAGAGAGTGTAAGGGCTTCATCGATACCCACTGATTGTACGTACTTGTTCCACCACGAGAGAGCAATGCCGGTGAAAGTGAGGGTGGAAAACTTGACCTTATCTTGGTCTCGACAGCCGCTTGTGTTAAAAACGGTCTCTATTTGTTCAAACCATCGGGTGAGAGTAACCGGTCCTCCGGTTCCATCGAAAGTGGGAGGGTTGTACTTCATGAAGTTCTTGTAGGAGCAACCTTCGCTTGAATTACCGGCTCCATGATTGTTGTTGTTAGAAAAGTGATCGGCCACGGCCGTACCCACGGCGGTGGTTATCATTCGTTGAAGAGCTTGTTCAAGAGTTTCGAGAGGAGTGTTGTGTTGACCTTGGTGAGCCATTGTTCCTTCATGACACAAGAATATCGTTGGTTAGTATTTTCAACAATACTAACCACAGTATGGAATAAGGATAGAGATAAAATTTTCCTTGACTCGCCTTAAATTCTTTTATGTCATAATGTCGGAACGTCCATGTGAATCACCGTAATATAATCCCGGAAATTATATTACCCTGATTCTCATGTGCATTTAACATTACTTCATAAAGTCAAGGTGGCGCATCAACAAAATTTATCAACGTAAGATCAAGATCGAATACGAGTCAGATATGATAGAAGAGTTCGAGTATAAATGCACAAATAGTCAAGTAATTCCTACTTCAGTCTATATGCCGGTTGTAGTCTAGATTCACCTATGTACCCTATGACTCAGGGTGGACACAAATGAACTCTAAATCCCTACAACCAAGGCTCTGATACCACTTGTAGCGACCCCGACAAATCGTCAAGTGACGGCGTCGGCTACGTGGGTCCCATTACCTGATTATAAGTCTTTAAGATAACGTTTGACCAAAATATGTCGCCTTCATTTCAAAATAAAGATTGTTTCAAAGTTTACAAGAATTGTTCAACCAAAAGTTAAGTTACAACGTTATAAGTACGATTGAAATCTAGGCGACACGGTCTAAAGTAAAGTCAAACGACGCTCCATGAAATGCATGTATACTCGACATCGGATGCAAGTATCAAATAGTAAGCGGAAGCATGTTTCACATATCGTGCAAGACCTGAGAAAAACATAGAAATCTGTCAACGAAAAACGTTGGTGAAATCATAGGTTTAAGTAAGTAAGTACAAGTGAACCACAAGATTTGCATCAATGAAATAATAGTAATACATTCCAAAAGTTTGTTTCACGAGCACCCAATTATCAAAGCTTAACATTCCTTCCATTGTATACCCCATCACTTAGTGCTAGAACAAACACTGATTCTCGAAAATATATTTCATCCGTAGACGGTAGCGAACCGTCAAAGATGAGGGTTGTCAACCCATATGGCCATATAACATAAGTTCTCGCTTACACCCGGCAAGTGTAACTAATGATAATCGAATTGAGGATTTTTGTTCTAAACTCGTATGTAGAATGTTTGTTTTCCCGTTCTTGTGTTCACTTAGTTCAAAAGAATCGTTTATGTTTTCTCATCCCAAATATAAGTTCAAAAAGAGTAAAAGTGGGACTATGATCTCACCTTGAGTGCAAGAGTTAATAAAGTACTTCAACAAGTAGACGCGTGCAAAGACAAAGCTAGTCTTGACCTAAACATATAGGTTGTATCAATAACGGTAAACACAAACGGTCAAAGATGTTCAATTAGTCCTATGGCTCAATACGACTCGATTATGTAGCATGTGAAGCAAATTGTCAAGTTTCATGCAAGATACAAGTATAGAATCATGTTAGAAAGATTGCATAATTAACTGGTTAAGTTTGACAAAAAGTCAAACTTGGTCGGGTCAAAGTCAACAAAAGTCAACACATTCGGGTCGGGTCCCGGACAAATTTTCTATGCTAATTATTCATATACAAGTATATTAAAACAAGTTTCATGTGAATCGGAGGTCGGTAACTAGTCAAACATTTCGCGTGAATTGGGACAAAGTGGGCAGAATCTGGCCAGGCCAGATTGCGCGCCGCGCGGGGATGGGGCGCGCCGCGCCACCATCTGTGCAGGTCTGTTTCTGTTTTTCCCAAGTATGCACGAGCCAAAATCAATTCTAACACAACAATTGACCCGCAAACACTTATAATGCCTATCATATATCGTTGGAAAGGTATTTTGACGAGGAATACAACTAAGCACATTTCATCAATCAAACTTCCACTTACAACAACCAAAAACCGTAATTAAACATTCATAATCAAAGTTCAAGTTCCAAAAACGTATCTTATGATTCGGGCAACCAATTTACATGTATGTTATGCCGTTTCGAAGGTAATCAAACACACATTGCAACAAAACACTTAACAACAATATCTCATAGCATTTGACGCATCAAAAGTTCATGTAAAGCTCATCAAACCCTAATCCAAGTTCACAAAATCATTAATCATGTTCTTGGAGTTTCCTTAATCAACCTATACATCAAAACGAAGCTAATGATACTAGTAACACTTTTAAAACATGCACTTTAACAATCTAACAACATTTGATCATCCAAAATCAAGGATTTAGCAAGTAATTTTCATATTGAACTAGTTACACCAAAAACAACGAATCGAGCATACAAATTACATACACGACATCACAATGAGCCATAGACACTAATTAACAACATTTCAAGTCAAAAACACGAATTTAGAGAAATCTAGAGTTTTAGAAATGTTACCCAAACGAGATGAAGTTGGTATCAAATTGTAGAGGATGAAGAGAGGATTCCAAATATGTAATTTGTTTTGTTGTAAGCCTCCTAGATCGGATTTAGATGATGAATGATTGAATTGGGTGTTTGTGTGTGTGTTCTTGCTAGAGAGAAAGAGAGAGAGAGATGGAGGTGATTGAATGGTGGTGATTGGGGTGGACTAGTTAACCTAGTCAACTAGTTTGCCCCGTGTCAATTTTAGTCCCTCGAGTTTAGAAGCGGGTGCGGGATTTAACCGATCGAATATTTTTAAAACGCAAGTTAACGAGAGGTGTTATAATTAAATGACGGAATTATTATGAACGTTAGTCAACGGAAACTACGAATTTAAATAACGAAAGGTATTATTTAAAAAAAAGACGGGCGTTAAAATAATTTAACGGAAAAATGCGGGATGTTACATTTATCATTCGATGGTTATTTAAACAATTTAAATTCAAACTAATATGATTTTAAAAATAAACGGTGATTCGAAAATAAATTATATAAATTATAGCTTTATTAAAAATATATTTAGAATCTATTTTGATAAATTTTAATACTCTGTACAATTTAGTTGGGATTGTGCTCTAATAACAAACGAACCTTTTTGATCACGTCTCACATAATTAATGACTGAAATAAATAAACGTATTTAATTTAAAAATTTGGGATTTTTATGAAGACTTTTATCCGCCCCTGATTAACAACGGAGCCCGATGTAGCACTCCGTGAAAACTGTCGGCACAACATTACAACTTCATGGCTGCTACTAATATTTTCTATATTATATGATGTACTTGTTTTTATTTATTTAATAAACAATGAATTCTTTTAAAAAGTGAAAACAATGCAGTTGTTATTACTGTTGTTGATTTCAATCAAAATCTCTCTCTCTCTATATATATATATATATATATATATATATATATATATATATATATATATATATATATATATATATATACACACACACTTACAGCCTATTACAACCCACCACTTTCATTACTTCCTTGATCAATCCTCATTACAACCGGGAAAACTCAACTCGAAACCACCAATTTGGCCACCTTGAATCACCTTCAACCTCCACTCTATCAACCACCACAGCCCTACGCCACAACCGGCCATCACCTTACTCATCTATCAACCACCTCCCACCACCATGACCACCATAAAACGCCACTACCTTCACCCTATTTTTCTTTCTATTTTGCATCCCAAATGAAACCTATCTAAATGGAACTGCTACTTTTGTTGTTGCAGTCCCCATCCGTCATCATAAACCGCACCAAGAACCACCCTAAACTATCACAACTCGTCGTAAACTGCTACTGCATATTGTTGCTGCTTATTTATTTTTCTCCTTCTTTCTTTCTCGCTACTCCTACAGCAACTTCTACCGTTAAATTTCCTGTTGTAACCAAGACCCAAATCCATTGTTGCTTACTACTATTCCGGTTCAGCTCGACAGTAAACTCAAAAGGCTGCTATTGTTTCGCTGCTACAACATACTACTGCAAATTAGTTTCTGTTTCAGCTCACCACCATAGCCACTGCTACATCGCTGTTTACCTTTGCGGCTACATTTGTTTTTAGTCCGTTGTACTTCTCAAAAACAGCAGTCCAAAGTAACTATGGCTGCTGCTTTGCTGTTCCTGTTCGAGATCCTATTGTTTTAGTTCGAAAACCACTACAACCGTCACCTGCTACACCAATTTAAACTGCTACAGATCCTGCTTCTATTTCTGAAAGTGACGATGAAAAGGTGATGAGATGAATGATGATGAAACTGTAATGATGATGATGACGAATTGATGGTGACGATGATAGAGTGAAGATGTTACAGCGAGGAGATTGATGATGAAATGATGGACGTGATTATAAGATGATGATGATGAGACGTTGGTTATGATTCTGTGATGATATCATTCGATGATGAAGACGGAATGATGATATAAGGTGATGATGATCGATAAGAATGATGATGTCGATTATGATGATGATTAGTTAATGATGTATGATGATATAATTCATTGATGATGGTGATGAATTGCCACGAAGTGAAAAATGATGATGATGCTTCAGATGATGATGATAAGAAGAGGATGACGATGATGATGATAGCGAGGTATGATGATGATGATGCCGTTAAGTATGATGAGGATGGTATGATGATGATGATGGTTATGATGTTATGAGCATGATGTTGATAATAAAAATGATGAAGATAATCATGGTATAACCTTAAAATCATTAAAATTATTAAAATTATTATTATTATTATTATTATTATTATTATTATTACAATAAAAATTAGTTATATAAAAATATATGTAACAAAACTATATTAATATTTTTATAATAAATATTAATTATTTATTTAAAATATAAAATAAATATATTTAATTAAGTTATTAATGAAACATATAATTTATTAAGATAACATTTATATCACTAATAATATATAAATTTATTCGATTACAATTATATGTGTTAATATATATATATATATATATATATATATATATATATATATATATATATATATATATATATAACTGATATAGGTTCGTGAATGCGAGACCAACCATACATTGTTCAGTTCCGTCGTATGCATATTTTTACTACAAAATATCGTATCGTGAGTTCATTTGATCCCTTTTTACTAAATGCTTTTGCAATATATATTTTTGGGCTGAGAATACATGAAATGCTTTTATAAATGTTTGACGAGATAGTCATAAGCAAAACATTCCTCGAATGAATTATTATACAGACGAGAGGTTCTGTAGGTTATTATACCGAATATTTCCTTTGATTTTTTGTAGCGACCCGACAAAATCGTCATTGACGGCGCCGCTACTTAGGTCCCGTTGCGTAGTCATAAGTCTTTAAAACAACGTTTGACTAAAATATGTCGCATTCATTTCAAATGTAAGGATGTTTCAAGGTTTACAAAAGTAGTTCAACGACTAGTTACATTACAACGTTTAAAGTACAATGGAAACCTATGCGACACAATTTAAAAGTAAGTCAAAAGACGCTCCAAATATGCATGTATACTCGACATCCAAGCAAGTATCAAAAATAGAGTGCGGAAGCATGTATCACTTAGGGTTCAAGGACCTGAGAAAACATATAGAAAACTGTCAATGAAAAATGTTGGCGAAATCATAGGTTTAGTAAGTGAGTATGTAAGTTGAACCACAAGATTTATAACGTTGAAATAATAGTAAACCATTCTAAAATTTGTTATCACGAGCACCAAATTATCAAGGCTTAACTAACGTTACCCCATACACATAGTGTTAGAACCTACAATTACTCTCGAAAATATATTTCATCCGCATAACGATAGCGAACCGTCCGAATGAGGGTTTGTCAAACCCATATGGCCATACAACATAAGTTCTCGCTTACACCCAGAAAGTGTAACCAATGATAATCGAATTGAGGCATTTTTGTTCTAACTCGTACGTAGAATGTTTGTTTTCGTACTTGTGTTCACTTTGTAAAACGAAACGTGTATGTTTTCTCATCCCAAATGTAAGTATAAAAGAGTAAAAGTGGGACTATGATCTCACCTTGAGTGCACGAATGTAAATGTACTTCACAAAGTAAACGTGTGCAAGAAAGAATGCTAGTCTAGACCTAAACAATAGGTTGTATCAATATCGGTAAGCATGAAGTTGGTCAAAGTGTTCAATTAGTCCTATGGCTCATTACGACTCGATTATATAGCATGTGAATCACGTTGTCAAGTTTCATGCAAGATACAAGTATAAAAGCAAGCTAGAATGATTGCATAAGTATTTGGTTAGGTTTGACTAAAAGTCACACTTGGTTAAAGTCAAAGTCAACGGGGTCGGGTCGAGTATCTGACAGTTTTTCCATGGTGAGAAATCATATATAAGCATGTTAGCCAAATTTCATGTTAATCGGAGTGACGGTTAAGCAGGAAAGAATTTGTGAAAAATAAAACACAAAGAAAATTTGGCTTGGGGAAATGCGCGGTGCACGCAGGTATGCGCGGCGTGTAATAAGGCGTGGAATCAGGTCAGATATAATCTTAGGGGTTAAGCATTTGCTCCTTCACAATTGCGCGACGCGCGAAGGTATGCGCGGCGCGCATTACTGGAAAAGTGCTGTTTCCAGCATTTTTGTTAAGTCTCGAACCAAACTTCAATGTAACATAGCTCATGAACCGAAAACATTCAAAACGCATGCCATACATCGTTGGAAAGGTAATTTAACGAGGAATATGACTAAACACATTTCATTAACCAGAGTCATCATTTATAATAATCAAATCCAAGTTGAAAGTTCATTAAATGTTCACCATAAATGCTTTCAAGTTCATAAATGCACTTTGATGATTCGGGAATTAGATGCACACATATGATACGCCGTTTCGTAGGTAATTACGCATACAATACAACTAAACACTTACAAACAACATTGCAAAGTATTCAATGCATCAAAAGTTCATTTTACTTCTATCAAACCCTAATTCAAAATCACAAATTTAGCAATTAAGTTTATGGAGTCTTTCTAAGTCAACCTACACATCAAATTGAAGCTAGTGATGCTAGTAACACATTTATTTAATACATGCACTTTTAATATCTAACAACATTTAAGCAACAAAATCTCAAGATCAAACACACCCATTTGTCAAGTTCATGCAAGTTACTTAAAACAACAAGATCGAGCATATAAATCACATATTCATGTTAGACTTGAGCCATACACACTAATTAACACACTTTTAAGTTTTAAAGATCAAGAACAAGAAATTTGTGTTTTTAGAAAGTTACCCAAACGAGATGAAGTTGGTATGGATTCGAAGAGGAAGATGCAAGGATTCCAAATATGTAATTTGTTTGAGTTGATGCAAGCTAGATCTTGAATAGATGATGAATCTTTGTTTGAGAGTTGAGAGGACTTGGAAGTATCAAAAGAAGAAAGGGGAGGTGAATGAGTGAGTGGAGGAGAAAGGGTTTGACTAGTTGACCTAGTCACTAGTTTGACCCTTTGGCGACTTTAGTCCCTCGAGTTTAAAAGCGGGTGCGTGAATTACCTTAACGAAATATTTTAAAAACGCGTATTAACGGAAGATGTTATAATTATTTAGCGGACTTTAAAATAATTAAACGGAAAGTAAACGAAAAAAGACGGGATATTACATTACTTACTCCTTAAAAGAAATTTCGTCCCGAAATTTAAGTAGGAGTAGTAGTCTTTGTTTCTTCCTCGAGATCTTGCGTTTCCAAATCCACGAATAAATGAGGGTACTTCCTTTTCATTTGATCTTGTCTTTCCTAAGTAAACTCGGGCCCTCTTTTGGTGTTCCAACGGACTTTGACAATCGGAATTCGGCTTTGTTTTAGCGTTTTGATGGAGTGGTCCACAATTTCAACCGGTTCTTCCACGAAATGTAGTTTGTCATCGATAGTAAGCTCCTCTGGAGGGATGACGAGTTCGGGTTCGGTAAAACACTTCTTCAAATTTGATACATGGAAAGTAGGATGAACGGAGCTCAATTGAGGCAGAAGATCTAAACGATAAGCAACGGTTCCAACCCGCTCCAAGATTTCGAAAGGACCAATATACCGCGGATTTAGCTTCCCGCGTTTCCCGAAACGGATTACACCTTTTCAAGGTGCGACTTTTAACATTACGCGGTCACCGACTTGGAATTCGAGGTCGTTGCGTCTAGTGTCGGTATAGCTCTTTTGACGACTACGGGCCATCCTAAGCCTATCTAGGATTTAAACGATCTTCTCGGTTGTTTCATGAATGAGTTCGGGTCCGGTGATTTGTGTGTCGCCTATTTCGGCCCAACAAAGAGGTGAACGACATTTGCAACCATATAAGGCTTCGAAATGAGACGACCCGTCCTAATCCATCTGGATGAATACATTACATTTGGTTACATCGCGAGGTACTTGACCTCTGTATGATACATTTTACAAACATTGCATTCGTTTTTAAAAGACAAACTTTCTTTACATCGAAAGTTGATGGCATGCATACCATTTCATAATATATCCAACTAAAATTGACTTAATAATAATCTTGATGAACTCAATGACTCGAATGCAATGTCTTTTGAAATATGCCACGAATGACAACAAGTAATATCCCTAAAACGAGCAAATGCACAGCGGAAGATTTCTTTCATACCTGAGAATAAACATGCTTTAAAGTGTCAACCAAAAGGTTGGTGAGTTCATTAGTTTAACATAAATAATCATTTCCATCATTTTAATAGACCACAAGAATTTCATTTCCAGTTCTCATAAATATACGTCCCATGCATAGAGACAAAAATAATCATTCATATGGTGAACACTTGGTAACCGACATTAACAAGATGCATATAAGAATATCCCTTATCATTCCGGGAAATCCTTCGGACATGATAAAAACAACATCGAAGTACTAAAGCATCCGGTACTTTGGATGGGGTTCGTTAGGCCCAATAGATCTATCTTTAGGATTCGCGTCAATTAGTAGTTCGGTTTACTAATTCTTAGGTTACCAAGCAAAAAGGGGCATATTCGGCTTTGATCATTCACCCATATAATGTAGTTTCAATTACTCGTGTCTATTTCGTAAAACATTTATAAAAGTTGTGCATGTATTCTCAGCCCAAAAATATATAGGGTAAAAAGGTAAATGAAACTCTCCTAATGTATTTTGTAGTAAAAATACATATGACTATATTGAACAATGCAGGGTTGGCCTCGGATTCACGAACCTATATCATTTATATATATTAACACATATACTTGTAATCGAACAACTAAATTTACATATCATTAGTAATATAATTGTTAAATTATATATTTTATCAATAAGTAATTTAAATATTTCTATTTTATGTACTTTAACTAAATAATTAGTATTTATTATAAAACGTTAATATAGATAGGTTATATGTTTTAACTATAGTGTTATGTAATTAAAATCATTTGATAAAATAATATTATTAATAATACATAAAAGGTTGTATTATTTTATAATAATAATATTAGTAATTATACTTAATGATGATAATAATAATAACTATGATTCTAAAAATAATAATACTTATAATGATAATAATATTAGTAGTAATATTGATAATAATAATGATAATATTAAAAATGATAATAATAATAATAATAATAATAATAATAATAATAATAATAATAATAATAATACTAATAATAATAGAAATAATAATATTAATAATAATAATGATAATAATAATAAAAATAACAATAATAATAATAATAATAATAATAACAATAATAATAACAACTTTTAAAAAAATGAAAACTACCTTCAAGAGCTTTCATAAAAAAATTGCCACAAACGAGACTCGAACCCGCGACCTCACGCTAACCCGTTAATACCATAAACCAGTTGAGCTAACCCATTTTTTCTACTTTTATTCCCACATAATTTTTATTTAACCCTTAATCTGTGTTCATCGTCTTCATAAATACCATCATCATCATAATTTAACATCATCAACATTATAATTATATCCAATTATTATCATCTCATTAACATCATCAAGTTAACATTATCACCCTCACTAACTTATCAATTTTTGTAACATCATCTTCATATATATCATCATCATGCATCATCAATCCTATCATCATTAATCTAATCATGATATCAACCATTATAATCTTAAACTATCATTCTAGTCACCACTAATCATTCATCATATAGTGTTTATCAACGTCCTCCTATCGGCTCAATCATGAAAAAGGAATTCTCGGCCCAACTAACTAACCACATGGCCCAACAGTTAAGTTTGTAGTCTGCGGCCCATTACCAGCCCATCAAGGACTCGGTCCAATAAGCTATACGGCCTGATCTAACTCCCACGATTTTTATCTTGGAATCCATAACTGATTGAATGGTTTGTTGAATTAAGATTCACAACATATGTCTTTAGCATGTCCCACTCCCCTCTTCTTTTAAAAAAAAACACTCTAATCGACATAATTGCTTGGTGGGTTTTTATAAGTGTGGGGCTCGTGTGTTTAGTGCATAAATGCTCTTCTCCACTAGCGAAAAAAATAGTAATTGGGTACTCCTACTAGGTAATTTCGGCCAACATTCAAAAGGAATAGAATCCTATAATTACTTTACTAAAATGGGTCAGCCACCTTTGATAATTTGCTCCGCTGGATTGTTAAAGGCTGATCAAGAAGAGTAGGATCAAAGAACAACAACCCTTCTTGCTTTGGTTTAATTTCGAGCGAAGTAGAAAAAATATATATAAAACCGAAATGGGTCGACTAGTAGGGTATCGGTTGTTATCATCATTTGTCCTACACTTTACATTCCACTATCTTTATCATATGCCAAAAAGGAAATGACAAATTAGGAGGCCATGTTTGGTCGGCCATCTAAGGAAAAAGGAAGACACTTGCCTAACCTTTTGAGATATATATAATAAAGCAAGGTAGGGTATAACTTCATACATAAATGAATCGATAATTGTGTGTTCAACCTCTTTCTTTGTTTTATTTTGCTCGACTGGATAAACAACTGTATAGTAGCAGCTACAGCGATTATAAATGGTGGAGTTTTGGCGGCTGTACTTGATGGTTTTCAGTAGAACAGTCGCAGGTCGTAGTTGCAGGTGATGGTATTATTATGTATCGTATTTATAAAGAGAAGGAGACGTAAAAATGGTAGTAATGAATTCATAAGAAAAAAAATTGGTGATGGTTTACATGGTTGTTCTTGGGTGGGTTCGCGAAGGGTTGTTCATGGTGGTGATGTTGTTAACGGGTAATAATAGCAAAACTAAAGTGCAGTTACAAAGTACCCGGTTTATGTATAATAACGAGTAAATGAATTATTATAAAGCAAGAAACTCGACAGCTGGTTCCATCAGAAACAGAGATGAATAAATCAAGAAGGACGAATGAAAAAAATAAAGAAATCAAAAGTGGATTAGGACGTTCAACGGATTTTGTCTGATACACTTGGTAATTTGTTTGAAGATTCAATCAAGCGGACAGATTTAATAGAGTGGAAAGCGATTTTAAACAGATTTTGTATTTATGCATATGTATTTAGTCTCATTTATATATTTGTATATACATATACAACTGTATATGTATTTATATCTGTATATTCGTATTTTGCATATGTATATGCATTTGATTAAAACTTGTATCTAACAGTATTCAAGTATCTGTATATATATGATAATTGTATATTCCCATAATTATATATTTATATTTATAATTTATAATTAACCATATTATTAAATATAATAATACTTTTAATATTATAATAAGAGTAACACAAATATAATAGTATTAATAATAATATTATTGTAAATGAATATGATGATAATTATTATAAATTGTATAACAACAATATTATTAATAACAATAATACTAATTTCAATAATAGTATGTCAATTTATATGTATCAATTTTTATATTTATATATTATCTATCGATAAAGATACTATATCTATATACACATAAATGTTCGTGAATCGTCGAGCGCAGTTAAAGGGTAATTGCATAAATGAAAATACTTCATAATATTTGAGATTTAACATTACAGACTTTGCTTATCGTGTCGATTTCATATACAGCTTAAGTTTAAGTTTGGTCGGAAATTCCCGGGTCATCACACGAAAGGTGCGGCGTTGATACTCGCGTGATAACTATTGTTGTAAGAAAATTCGGCGAGAGGCAAGTGCTTGTCCCAAGCTTTTCCAAAATCGATAACGCAAGCTCATAACATGTCTTCCAAGGTTTGAATTGTGCGTTCGCTTTGTCCGTCGATTTGCGGATGGTATGCGGTGCTCATGTCTAATCATGTTCCCAACGCTTCTTGTAAAGTACGCCAAAATCTAGAAACAAAACGGCCATCTCGGTCGGAAATAATCGATAATGGTACACCGTGACGGGCTAAGATCTCTTTAATGTAAAGTTGTGCAAGTTTCTCCATTTTGTCGGTTTCCTTCATGGCAAGGAAGTGGGCGGATTTGGTGAGACGGTCTACAATAACCCAAATAGTATCATAACCGCTCGCCGTTCTTGGTAGTTTTGTGATAAAATCCATCGTTATTCTTTCCCACTTCCATTGTGGGATTTCGGGTTGTTGAAGTAGTCCGGACGGTCTTTGGTGTTCGGCTTTGACTTTGGAGCAAGTTAGGCACTTTCCAACATAAGTAGCAACGTCCCTTTTAATGTTCGGCCACCAATATTGTTCCTTGAGGTCGTGGTAGATCTTATTGGCACCGGGGTGAATCGAATACCTTGACTTATGGGATTCGTCTAGAATAAGGCTTCGCAAGTCCCCATAACTAGGCACCCAAATTCTTCCGGCGAAATATCGGAGTCCGGTCTCCTTAACTTCGAATCGAGAGGCGAGGACGTTCAAGCATTCGAGAGAGATGTTTTCATCCTTGAGAGCCTCGTCTTGGGCTACGCAAATTTAGTTATTGAGATTGGTGTGGATGGTGATGTTTAAAGCTCGGACACGAAGAGGCACCATCATTTCCTTTCGACTTAAGGCATCGGCTACTACATTTGCCTTTCCGGGATGGTAACGAAGTTCACAATCGAAATCGTTCAAAGTTTCAATCCACCGTCGTTGTCGCATGTTTAGTCGTTTTTGGTCAAAGATGTGTTGGAGGCTTTTATGATCGGTGAAGATAGTACTCTTGGTCCCATAAAGATAGTGTCTCCACATTTCGAGTGCAAAGACAACGGCTCCGAGTTCGAGATCATGGGTCGTGTAATTCCGTTCGTGAATTTTTAATTATCGGGAGGCATAAGCAATGACTTTCTTTCGTTGCATCAATACACACCCAAAACCATGTTTCGAGGCATCGCAATATACAACAAAATCATCATTGCCTTCGGGAAGCGACAAGATAGGGGCGGTGGTTAACTTTTTCTTTAAGATTGAAATGCGGATTCTTGCTCGGTTGACCAAATGAATTTCCTTCCCTTGTGAGTTAACGCGGTTAGAGGACGTGCAACCAAATAGAAGTTTTCGATGAATCTACGATAGTACCAGGCGAGGCCTAAGAATTGTCAAATGTGAGTAGGAGTAGTAGGGGTTTCCCATTTGCTAATGGCTTCAATTTTTGCGGGATCGACCTTAATACCTTGATCGCTTACAATGTGACCAAGAAATTAAACCTCCTTCAAGCAAAATTTACACTTGGAGAATTTGGCATAGAGTCGTTCTTGTCTCAAGAGTTCGAGCACGAGTCGAAGGTGTTGTTCGTGTTCTTCTTCGCTTTTAGAATAGACTAAGATATCATCGATGAATACAATAACGAACTTGTCGAGATACGGTTTGCACACGCGGTTCATAAGATCCATGAACACCGTCGGTGCATTAGTTAGACCAAATGGCATGACAAGGAATTCGTAACTACCATAGCGAGTCCGAAAAGCGGTTTTGGAGACATCTTCCCCTTTAACCCTTAGTTGATGATAACCCGAGCGGAGATCGATTTTTGAATGTACACAAGATCCTTTAGTTAATCGAAGAGGTTATCGATGCGTGGAAGAGGATATCGATTCTTAACCGTCAATTTGTTTAATTCACGATAGTCGATGCACATTTGTAGGGATCCATCTTTCTTCTTAACGAATAAAATCGGAGCACCCTATGGTGAATGGCTAGGTTGGATAAAACCACGATCAAGTAGTTCTTGGATTTGACTTTACAATTCTTTCATTTCGGATAGAGCAAGTCTATACGGTGCACGTGCTACGGGTGTGATGAAAGGACCCGTTCATATACATTATAAACGATTCACAATAGTTGATTACATTGCGAGGTATTTGACCTATATATGATACATTATACAAACATTGCATTCGTTTTTAAAAGACAATCTTTCTTTACATCGAAAATTGACAGGCATGCATACCATTTCATAATATCCACTATCCAACTATAAATTGATTTAATAATAATCTTTGATGAACTCAATGACTCGAATGCAACGTTCTTCGAAATATGCTATGAAAGACTCCAAGTAATATCTTTAAAATGAGCAAATGCACAGCGGAAGATTTCTTTAACACCTGAGAATAAACATGCTTTAAAGTGTCAACCAAAAGGTTGGTGAGTTCATTAGTTTATCATAATCATTTATTTCCATCATTTTAATAGACCACAAGAATTTCATTTCCAGTTCTCATAAATATACGTCCCATGCATAGAGACAAAAATAATCATTCATATGGTGAACACCTGGTAACCGACATTAACTAGATACATATAAGAATATCCCCTATCATTCCGGGATCCTCCTTCGGACATGATATAAATTTCGAAGTACTAAAGCATCCGGTACTTTGGATGGGGTTTGTTATGTGACGACCCAGAAATTTTCGACCAAATTTAAACTTAATCTTATATAGTTTCGACATGATAAGCATAGTCTGTAATGTTGAATTCTCAAAAAAAAAAAAATTGAACTGATTCATATATTCAATTGACCTTCTACTGTTCTCGACGATTCACGAACACTATTTGTAAATAGATATATGTATATTTAAATATATGATTATATAATAATAATTTGAAATATAATATTATATGGCTTAATAGTTAGAATTAATTACATAAAATAAAATAAAATAGGATACTATAATAATTATTATTTAAAATATATCTATATATAAATAAAGTATATTAAAAATAAATATTAAATGATTGTATTACTCGTTTGATGTTTCGATTGATATTAAGGAAGTTAAATTCAAACTTATATAATTTTAAAATAAACGGTGATACGAAAAAGAGTTCTATAAATTTTAGGCTTACTAAAAATGTATTTAGGAACTATTTGTTAAGTTTTAACACTTTTTATATTTTACCCATAAATGAGAGGGACAGTTGATGTAATTTTTATTTATTAAATTAATGACTGAATTTAATACCATAAAGACCAAAATAAATAAATATAATTAATTTAAAAATATGGTAATTTTCTGAAGACTTTTATCCGCCTCTGATTTAACAACGGGGTAAAATTTAACATTCGTAATTAGGACTGTCGGCATAAAAGACAATTAGGAGGCTGCTAGATATATCATCACATGTTCTTAATATAATTACTTATTATTAAAATGAAAGATAAGGTGATAGGTTTGTTTTGCTTTCTTCATTCCACTGAATTATTATTTATATGTATTATATAACCACAAGACTTCTAATAACCCACATCACTAAATTCATTTCATGATTCTTTACGAAACCGAACTCAGACCAAGACAACCACTTGCTACAATTATTATTATTATTATTTGTGTGTGTCTCGAACCACAACAAATTGTTGAAGAAACAAGTGATCCAGACGACACCACTTTGGCTCACAACACCACCGTAAGTTATCACTAAACCACCTGTTCTTGTGTTACTCGACACCACATAACTTACATTCTATCGCCACCCATCAAAACCTCCATACCACCACCATCCTCCACCAATAACCGTCACCTTAATACTTGAGTCACCATCACCATCGAGCACCAATGTTTATTTCTTTTCGTTGATCACCACAACCATCACCTTCATTTTTGTTCTAGTTGCAGCCATTTTTTTTTAGTTCGAATGTTCCACCTTTGTAAACTGCTACAGCTACTGCTTTTATGTTTCGGTTCATTCAAAAATTCCTCACGAGAAAGAAATATGTCACAACCTTGGTAAATTGGATATTAATGTATTATTATTTTATGTTTATCAACTTTCTCAATTATTCGATACTTGTGGGACAGTTTATATATTTATGGCCGACCAATTTGGTAAATGAAGTGGACTTGTATGGCATGATATGCGAGAGATACAAAGATGAAATATATAAAGACATAAAATAGAAATTTAGTGCTATTACACGTACTACTAGTACCCTTGTTTCCTACGGTGATGGACAAAGTTGAATATTGAGTTTTTTTTTTAGTTGATGTATTATAAAAGGAATCAAAGGACCACCCAATATTTTTGTCGACACAACTCAATTTCGGCTGGGTATTTATTTAGGTTGGGTCGAGACTAAATTTCCCGTCGACTGTTATTTTATGAGCCATTTATATTTTAAGTGGGTATGCATTATAGACTATTGATTGTTGGGTCTTATGTTTCGGTTTTGCTATTTGGGTCGAAACCAAACTTCACTAGGGTATCACGACGATGAATTTATTGATGGTGATTTGATGATACTTAGATATTGATAATGATAAGTCGAAGTAATAAGTATGATTATGGTGATGTTAAATAGGGATGACTATGAAAAACGGACTAGGTGATAAAATGAGTTATACAATATGACGATAGATGGTGAGAATGATTAGGATGATGATTAGGGTTAGGAAATGTTACTGGATATGATGTACGTGATCACCGCTTCTTCCTATATTTGTTTCAACCACAACCATCGAACCACTTTTGATTGTAGTTGCTGTTCAACTTACAACCAACTCGGAACCCTTTATGTTATTTGCCTACTATTTGATTTCCTCTTAAACCCATTGAACCATTGTCACCATACGACTGTTGCTCGAAATAAAACCACAAAGGCCACTACTACTGCAGCTGCGGACTATTTTTCTGTTTCGATTAGAATCTCAACCAAACCCTTCCGTTGTTGTGATATAACCGACAACCAACACGAACCTTAACAAATCACTTAGTTGCTGTTATTGGATCTATATTTTGGGCTGTAACCTGGGCCGTTTTAATTTCCTAATCAGACTACTAAATCATTATTATTGGACTTCTAGGCTTCGAATTTTAATTGGGCCACGAAGTTACTTTTGGGCCGAAATAGTTCCAGTGGGCCGAAGAAATGAAGATGATGATTATGATCACATTAATGAATGGTTAAGGGTGATGAGGTTAATATGATTTTATGATATAGATGGCGTATGATTATAATGTTATTGGGTTAGCGAGACGTCGCGAGTTCAAACCCGGACTTGGGCATTTTCTTAAGAGCTACTCCTTTGAGGTTCGTGAATCCGAGGCCAACCCTATACTTGTTCAATGTCGTCATATGTATTTTTACTACAAAATACATTAGGTGAGTTCGTTTGATTCCCTTTTACTCTTTACATTTTTGGGACTGAGAATACATGCGCTATTTTTTTTATAACTGTTTTATTAAATGCTTTTGAAATGTATTTTGAACTGCGAATACATGAAATATTTTTTATAAATGTTTAACGAGGTAGACACAAGCAAAACATTCCTCGAATGAATTATTATACAGACAGAAGTTCTGCGGATTATTATTGAATTATGTGGACATGATAATTGCCACCATTTGAATTATGTGGACATGATAATTGCCACCATTAAATTATGTGGACATGATAATTGCCACCAAATGAAAAGTGAATGTTATATATCGAGAGAATGATTTTATACACAGGTATTGTGTATGTTATTTTTGTGCACAAGATATGTGTATGGTTACTAAGATTTATGAAAGATGATTTCGTACACGAAAAAGGTGTGCTGTATTTAAAAGATATCGCATGTACATTACAGGTGGGTATAGGATTCGGGCCCATTTGTACCATGCAGGATTTAAATCTTGTGGTCTATCAAAATGATGAATTTTATTGTTTTATGATAAACTTATGAACTCACCAACCTTTTGGTTGACACTTTAAAGCATGTTTATTCTCAGGTATGAAAGAAACCTTCCGCTGTGCATTTGCTCATTTTAAAGACAGTATTTGGAGTCGATCATCGAAATGGAACCAGTTGTTGGTGACTTCGTCCAGATGGATTAGGACGGGTCCTTTCAGTTGGTATCAGAGCGGTGGTCTTAGCGAACCAGGTCTTGCATTAGTGTGTCTAACTGATAGTTGTTTAGATGCATTAGTGAGTCTGGACTTCGACCGTGTCTGCATGTCAAAAGTTTTGCTTATCATTTCGTGTCGAAAATTACCTTCTTATCATTCTTAGGGAATCACTTGCTTATCATTCTTAGTCTAAACACATCTTACTGCATTGATTGCATGAAAAGTGTATAGACAAAGTTCATATCTTAGCGCATCTGCTAATTCAATTCTTAGCGTATCTGTTACTGTAAACTTTGCCTGGCATATTCCGGAAATTCCTCCGTAATCTACGAAATCTTTTGTTCTATATATATAGATATTCTATATAATTAGGATACCACCCAATAGCCGGAAATCATTTCATATCGATAAACCCTTTACTCAATCGTACAAAATGGAACTCACCACTATTTCGAGTTCTTCAGAATCCGACAGCTATTCCAACATGGTTGTTCACCTAAGCTCCAAAGTAGCATCACCGGAATGAATTAACCAATCAGTCATCATCTATTCTAGATGAATTGGGGATGGGTTCGTAATCGACTTAATCAATGAAGAATAGAAGAAGGCAACACGCTTCGCGCCCGAGTAATCAATTTGGAGAATATGGTGCAAAACTTACCAGCTTCAGCAATATCACCGACACCAGTACCACCAACATCAACAACCCAAGTCTCAACATCACACGCCTCAACATCACAATCTATACCTCGAGCATAATCTTCGTTCTACATATTCGTTCTACATCGAATATCTTCGTTCTACGTATCGTTCTACATCATTATCTTCGTCCTTTCTGGAGATTATGTGATCTCTGATGTTTTAGGGATTATGTATTCTAGTTCTAACGGTAAATCAAATGAGCTTAATATCATATTGACTCATTAAATCCATTATTACATCTGAAGAAAATATATATGTATATATAATTTCATAAAGATTGTAATTAAAAATTCTATTTTACAAACTGTTAATGATGAAAATATTTTAACGGGTAGGTCATACCCTAAGGAATATTTAGATTTCACATTAATAAGTTACACAATACATTCTTCAAATTCGATTCAACAGTCATTTACTATCCTACTTACAACCATATATATATACATACGTATCCGTTTATCCACGAATAACCATTTTCATTCCAATTCAATTTCACATTCGGATTTTGACCGATCAAAAATCCAAGTTAAGATTTAACAGAAGGCATCACTTTTAGATTCCTACATCTTTCAAAGCCATACTTTGAAATCAAAACTGTGACAGATCCATTGGCGTGTTATTACCGAAAATAACTTTACAATACCTTTCCAGAATTAGTCAATTTTGTCACAGCTCCAGTAAATCAACTTCGACTTTCATTCGGATTAGCCTTATTATAACTTCGATATATAAGTTTGCCACTTGATTTCATCCTAAACAATCATTCGTATCTTGACGATTACCATCAGCGTTTAATCATCTAAAAACATAAATTCTCTTGAAACCACCTCGGATTGATAACCGATGATTCAGATATGGTAGCATTAAATGCAGAGGAAACAACAAAATTGTAGATGGTCTAAATGGCCAAAAGTTTGAAATAAAGAATGGAATGTTGGGAACGCTCAATAGAAAATTTAGTACTGAAAAATGGATTGAGTTAACCATGAAGGAGACCAAGGACAAATACATGGACCAAACCCTATATTCAAAGAATCCATGTAATTCTGGATCCGATGAAATCTTTAGAGAATATCTTGCTCTGTACCAGTGTTAAATCTTATGGAAAATCTTTCTTCATCAACCTTCGATGTTAGAAATTCTGAAAATATCATCATAAATATCTTCGATATTTCTGAGGATATTTTCATAACTCTTCTTATCCGAAATTAGTTATCTCTACGTGCTATCCGTATTACACCATAAAGAAAATTGTTTTAGTTTCTTTATTCAAGTTTTAAATTATGAATGAATTCTGGAGAAGTGTAGGAAATTGAAGCATGAGTTAGTATAATATAATGCACTTGGCCAACGTGATTATATTACAGTAAGTTATGCTGAGTTTCTAATGAAACGTGATGATGGTTCACAGTAGATCATACCATTATCATGTGTCATGTTACACGACTCTTACATTCTACCTAAACCCCGAACATATCGAGAACATATTCTCCTGATAGTTCCATCTTTTCTCTTGAATTCTGGTAATTTAACCAAACAAGATCGTGCTATTACAATTTCTCTCTTAGAACATTATTCGTGTTCATTCGAAACTCCATACCTACAAATTCTGAACCATTAATCGCTTGACTTAAAGTCGGGAAGAGAAAATAAAAGGATGGAATTCCAAAATATAAAGGAAATGAAGAGGGTGGATTTATAGTGATATATCCGACAGAGAAATCAAGACAGATCATCGCATTTAATTAAAGAGATTCTAGTTTCCTTAAATCTCGAAGAATCAGATCTTATAGATTTCCAAGATTTTCTTTCGAATCCCTTGAATTCCAGAATTCAATCGAGGCAACGTCAAAAGTTAAGACGAACCTTATTTTCCCAAATTCAACCATGACTAGTAAAGAGTTATGATGAAACTTGTCTTTCTCATTTCACTATTTTGTGAAAGCTTCACTCGTACGCTTCACCTGATCGAATCGTTTTATCTATATTAATCAATAATGATAAAAGTCTATTGATCAACACATATTCGTCATGAAAACATTTTTTATTGTTATCCATGACGACCTCACTCAAATTTCGGGACGAAATTTCTTTAACGGGTAGGTACTGTGACGACCCAGAAATTTTCGACCAAATTTAAACTTAATCTTATATAGTTTCGACATGATAAGCATAGTCTGTAATGTTGAATTCTCAAAAAAAAAAAAAAATTGAACTGATTCATATATTCAATTGACCTTCTACTGTTCTCGACGATTCACGAACACTATTTGTAAATAGATATATGTATATTTAAATATATGATTATATAATAATAATTTGAAATATAATATTATATGGCTTAATAGTTAGAATTAATTACATAAAATAAAATAAAATAGGATACTATAATAATTATTATTTAAAATATATCTATATATAAATAAAGTATATTAAAAATAAATATTAAATGATTGTATTACTCGTTTGATGTTTCGATTGATATTAAGGAAGTTAAATTCAAACTTATATAATTTTAAAATAAACGGTGATACGAAAAAGAGTTCTATAAATTTTAGGCTTACTAAAAATGTATTTAGGAACTATTTGTTAAGTTTTAACACTTTTTATATTTTACCCATAAATGAGAGGGACAGTTGATGTAATTTTTATTTATTAAATTAATGACTGAATTTAATACCATAAAGACCAAAATAAATAAATATAATTAATTTAAAAATATGGGAATTTTCTGAAGACTTTTATCCGCCTCTGATTTAACAACGGGGTAAAATTTAACATTCGTAATTAGGACTGTCGGCATAAAAGACAATTAGGAGGCTGCTAGATATATCATCACATGTTCTTAATATAATTACTTATTATTAAAATGAAAGATAAGGTGATAGGTTTGTTTTGCTTTCTTCATTCCACTGAATTATTATTTATATGTATTATATAACCACAAGACTTCTAATAACCCACATCACTAAATTCATTTCATGATTCTTTACGAAACCGAACTCAGACCAAGACAACCACTTGCTACAATTATTATTATTATTATTTGTGTGTGTCTCGAACCACAACAAATTGTTGAAGAAACAAGTGATCCAGACGACACCACTTTGGCTCACAACACCACCGTAAGTTATCACTAAACCACCTGTTCTTGTGTTACTCGACACCACATAACTTACATTCTATCGCCACCCATCAAAACCTCCATACCACCACCATCCTCCACCAATAACCGTCACCTTAATACTTGAGTCACCATCACCATCGAGCACCAATGTTTATTTCTTTTCGTTGATCACCACAACCATCACCTTCATTTTTGTTCTAGTTGCAGCCATTTTTTTTTAGTTCGAATGTTCCACCTTTGTAAACTGCTACAGCTACTGCTTTTATGTTTCGGTTCATTCAAAAATTCCTCACGAGAAAGAAATATGTCACAACCTTGGTAAATTGGATATTAATGTATTATTATTTTATGTTTATCAACTTTCTCAATTATTCGATACTTGTGGGACAGTTTATATATTTATGGCCGACCAATTTGGTAAATGAAGTGGACTTGTATGGCATGATATGCGAGAGATACAAAGATGAAATATATAAAGACATAAAATAGAAATTTAGTGCTATTACACGTACTACTAGTACCCTTGTTTCCTACGGTGATGGACAAAGTTGAATATTGAGTTTTTTTTTTAGTTGATGTATTATAAAAGGAATCAAAGGACCACCCAATATTTTTGTCGACACAACTCAATTTCGGCTGGGTATTTATTTCGGTTGGGTCGAGACTAAATTTCCCGTCGACTGTTATTTTATGAGCCATTTATATTTTAAGTGGGTATGCATTATAGACTATTGATTGTTGGGTCTTATGTTTCGGTTTTGCTATTTGGGTCGAAACCAAACTTCACTAGGGTATCACGACGATGAATTTATTGATGGTGATTTGATGATACTTAGATATTGATAATGATAAGTCGAAGTAATAAGTATGATTATGGTGATGTTAAATAGGGATGACTATGAAAAACGGACTAGGTGATAAAATGAGTTATACAATATGACGATAGATGGTGAGAATGATTAGGATGATGATTAGGGTTAGGAAATGTTACTGGATATGATGTACGTGATCACCGCTTCTTCCTATATTTGTTTCAACCACAACCATCGAACCACTTTTGATTGTAGTTGCTGTTCAACTTACAACCAACTCGGAACCCTTTATGTTATTTGCCTACTATTTGATTTCCTCTTAAACCCATTGAACCATTGTCACCATACGACTGTTGCTCGAAATAAAACCACAAAGGCCACTACTACTGCAGCTGCGGACTATTTTTCTGTTTCAATTAGAATCTCAACCAAACCCTTCCGTTGTTGTGATATAACCGACAACCAACACGAACCTTAACAAATCACTTAGTTGCTGTTATTGGATCTATATTTTGGGCTGTAACCTGGGCCGTTTTAATTTCCTAATCAGACTACTAAATCATTATTATTGGACTTCTAGGCTTCGAATTTTAATTGGGCCACGAAGTTACTTTTGGGCCGAAATAGTTCCAGTGGGCCGAAGAAATGAAGATGATGATTATGATCACATTAATGAATGGTTAAGGGTGATGAGGTTAATATGATTTTATGATATAGATGGCGTATGATTATAATGTTATTGGGTTAGCGAGACGTCGCGAGTTCAAACCCGGACTTGGACATTTTCTTAAGAGCTACTCCTTTGAGGTTCGTGAATCCGAGGCCAACCCTATACTTGTTCAATGTCGTCATATGTATTTTTACTACAAAATACATTAGGTGAGTTCGTTTGATTCCCTTTTACTCTTTACATTTTTGGGACTGAGAATACATGCGCTATTTTTTTTATAACTGTTTTATTAAATGCTTTTGAAATGTATTTTGAACTGCGAATACATGAAATATTTTTTATAAATGTTTAACGAGGTAGACACAAGCAAAACATTCCTCGAATGAATTATTATACAGACAGAAGTTCTGCGGATTATTATTGAATTATGTGGACATGATAATTGCCACCATTTGAATTATGTGGACATGATAATTGCCACCATTAAATTATGTGGACATGATAATTGCCACCAAATGAAAAGTGAATGTTATATATCGAGAGAATGATTTTATACACAGGTATTGTGTATGTTATTTTTGTGCACAAGATATGTGTATGGTTACTAAGATTTATGAAAGATGATTTCGTACACGAAAAAGGTGTGCTGTATTTAAAAGATATCGCATGTACATTACAGGTGGGTATAGGATTCGGGCCCATTTGTACCATGCAGGATTTAAATCTTGTGGTCTATCAAAATGATGAATTTTATTGTTTTATGATAAACTTATGAACTCACCAACCTTTTGGTTGACACTTTAAAGCATGTTTATTCTCAGGTATGAAAGAAACCTTCCGCTGTGCATTTGCTCATTTTAAAGACAGTATTTGGAGTCGATCATCGAAATGGAACCAGTTGTTGGTGACTTCGTCCAGATGGATTAGGACGGGTCCTTTCATGTTAGGCCCAATAGATCTATCTTTAGGATTCGCGTCAATTAGGGTATCTGTTCCCTAATTCTTATATACTTAATAAAATAAAATATAAATATCGTTATCTTTATCATACTAGTTAAGTAATGAGTTGTCAAAAGTGGTTCTAGATATTTATATACGTTTTAATAATAAAGTTCTTTTTAAACTGAAAATATTTTTGTACGTTTGAAACTAAATAGATCAATCGAGTCTTTATGAGATTCAATCTTCTACTATCCTTTGTCTAGTTCTCAATGATTGACAATTTATTCTTATTTATAAATCACTTTACCATTTTCTGAATATTGTTAAAATGGAAAGATTTCTCAAATCAACGTGGGCCTTTCAACAGAGACTTGTAATCATAATTCAATATATCTGATAATTCAATCATTTGATCTTATCTTCTAATTTCGTTGATAAACATTTTGAAATAGATACAATCATATAAAGTATTTAATCTAATATTTTTGTTTACATTTCAAGTTATAATATATACACATATGCATATATAATCATATTCGTTTAATGGTTCGTGAATCGTTGGAACTTGGTCGAGGTTGAATGAATGTATGAACATAGTTTAAAATTCTTGAAATTTAACTTAACAAATATTGCTTATCGTGTCGGAAACATATAAAGATTAAAGTTTAAATTTGGTTGGAAATTTCCGGGTTGTCACAGTACCTACCCGTTAAAGAAATTTCGTCCCGAAATTTGCGTGAAAAGGTCATGAATGATAATAAGTATGTTTTCATGATGCATACGGGCTGAAAATTAGAGTTTTATCATCAGCGAATAATTTGGATAAACAATCCATTTATATGAAGAGTACGAATGAAGCTAACATAGAAGAGTGAAATGAGTAAGTGTAGATTCATCTTATCATTTGACGTAGATATGATTGATTCCCAGATTTTAAGGGATTTGAAGAAAATATTCTTAATAAGATTTGACTCTCCGGTAATCAAGGGAATTAGGATCCGCTTTAAATGCGATCGTCCATTTTAATTGTTCTGTCGGAGATTTTATTATAAATTCACCTCCTTCGTTTCCTTACAACTCACACCTTCTGTTGATGCATTTTATGCAAGTCCCTAGACATCTACCCACGTCCATTGCAGGTACAACAGTTTACAGGCCACCATGATTGCTCGTTATTATCCTATCCGTTTTGTATGTGGTTACAGGAACTGCAGGAATGAGATTTAGATGTTTGACTATGTTAGACTTAGTCAGACGTACGAGTGAAGCCTCACTAGTACGGCTGATAGGCTCATACGCACGGTTGATGCTGAGCTAAGTCACAATTACAACCTAAATGAGAAGACACGAGTGAGTGATCACCCGTACGGCTGATGAAGCCAACTCGTACGTGTGATGAATGAATCGTATGGGTGAGTCAACAGCAGGGGTATATAAAGTCTTATGTTATTCATTTTAGGTTAAGCCTCTTATTTGTTACACACACTCAGATCTAGTGAGCTCCTCCGATTCTCCTCCAGACCAAATCACCCAGGTGGTGAATAATAGCTCTAGGTGTTGATCTAATCACACTTGATTTAGTTGTGGTTTGACTAAATTAATAAAAAAAAAAAAAAAAAACTTAACCTATTCACTAGAGGGTTTGATTCCCTTATTCCGCCATTGTGTGAGTTAAATCTGTTGATTTCTAAGTTCCTTGTCATGTTTCATCACCTTCTATTCTTTCCCCCTCAACTCATATTTTAAAGTATTCATCAATATGCTCCATCCAGTTCTGATTCTCGATATACTTCTAACTTTCATATCGGTCATTCTTCCTTTTCATCTACCGCCGGAAGAATCTATTTACTTCTACTATACTCTTGGGTTTATAGTGTTTCTAGTTCTCCCGTGTCTTTATATTGCTATATGCATCGATATATATGGTTTATAATTTCTGGTTTGTCGTTGAACTTTATATGTTCCCTTATATTTCAAAGTCTCTGCTTCTGTCTTCTATAATAATTATCATTCACAGTTAATGCTCTCTTTTATTTGCTGCAATTTATACCCCAATTTCTATTTCGGAGTTTTGTCCTTTTGTTTCTTCTTCTTGCTATTAAGCACCGCTTGTAATGGTCCAGAATTCACAGATATGAATTTCGGAATGAACATTGTTAATGTTCTAGGAAGGAAATTGTGATGGCACGATCTTGACTTGTCAAATTACTAGAATACCTTGGAAAAGGCCGAATCATCAAGAAATATTTTCTTGATATTTTAGAGGTTAAATAGAATACAAGAGTCGTATAACATGGCACATGATGATGTTATGATCTGTGAATCATCACGTTCCATTTAGAAACTCAGCATGACTTACTGTAATATAATCACATTGATCAAGTGTCATTATATTATACTAATTCATGCTTCAGTTCCCAACACTACTTCAAAATATTCTTTTTTTAAACTTGAATGTTTCAGAATTTAGAAACTAAAATAGTTTCTTTTATGATATAATACAGATAGCGCGAAGAGGTAAATGATTTCAAATAAGAAAAATTAAGAAAATATCTTCAGAAATATGGAGGATATTTATAATGAAAGATATGATGATATTTTAGAATTTCTAATATCAGAGGATGATGAAGAAAATTGTCCGCAGGGGTATAGAGTCAGGAGCAAGGTATTCGTTAATGACTTCAGCAGGTACTGAATCATTTGGATCCTTTGAAGTCAGGTTCAGTCTTTATAATTTGTCCACAGTCTCCTTCCTACTTTGCTCAATCCATTTTCCAGTTCCAAAACTTCTCTTTTTCTGCGCTTTGCCAGCACACTTCATCATTATCATCCAGCTTTTACCGTTTAAAGTCGTTTATAGTTTTTGCTGCTTCATCAGCATTTTTTTTTTCGGAGAACCAATTCGTAGTTCGGAGTGTTTTTCAGAAACTTCACATTCAAATTAAGTCCAGAAGATAGACGTTATATATACACTTATAACTGTTGGCGTAGACATGCTGCGAGATTTCAAAATACTGATTGCTAATTCCCAATGATTCGTATGGCAATTCTCATTACAAGATGCGAATGAGTAAATGATGGGGTTTCAATGAATAATTATAATGACTTTTTGGAGAGGCTAAAGTCAAAGGGTAATGAAGTTGTTGGTACATCTGCTAATAATGTGGTGGAATGTAAAAGGTTCCCTGGTAACGATGGTGTATATCTCAAGGTTATAATAAGGTTAGTCTGACTGAAAAGTCGAAGTTGACTTGCTGGAGCTGTGACAAAAGTAGCTACTTTGAATAGGAGTCACAAAGTTATTTTTGCTAATAAATGCCAAAGAATCTGAAGCGGATACGTTGTTTAAACTTTTACTTTGGTTTCAAGAGTTTTTCGGGTACATAACTGTGGGTAACATGTGATTGGATCATCATCTCGATTGCTCATCATTCGAAGTGTCTTCAGAAATTTTCGAAGAGTTTGAACACAGATTGTAATCGTTAACATACAATTGATGTTCTAACACAGTTTTGAAGTCAAAATATAGCTTGTGAAAGATGTAAGGATCTAAGAGTGATGATTTTGGTCATATCTCAAGTTGAATTTTGAGATTTCAAAATCAGAATATGTAATTAAATTTTGAATGAGTATGGTTGTTTTGATTTCTATAAAAAAATGTATATTGTTGTGAAAGTAGGGAGTATAATGGATGATTTGCTGAATCAGATTTGAAGAATGTAACATATTAATTGTGAATTTATATATCTCTCGGGTATTACCTACCCGTTAAAAAAAATTCACAATTAATATTTTGTACAAAAGAATTTTATTACAGTCTTTATGAAAATATATATATGTATATTTTCTTCAGATGTAACATAGAATTAATGAGTTAATGTTAAATTAAACTCATTTGATTTACGGTTGAAACTAGAATTGAATAATCCCTAAAGGCTTTAAAAAGTACATAACTTTTACGTAGGAAATCTTTAATGACATTGAAATTATGAATCAATACTTCGTTATTTGTTGATGTATGATGTTCGGTTCGTGGAATTCTTGTGAATTTCGCAAAGTACGAATGATGTTATCTGAAAAGTTTCGGGTACATCGATGATGAAAGTGTAAAATCACATATATACTTGATTTATTATGAATTGGAATTTGTTGAATTGCGACAGAGATTGTAGTTAACGCTAGTTAAGTTGCGGCCGAAGGACGTACATTATTGTATATTTGTAATATGAATTAACCGAGTAGTTAAGATTCACACACAATAGCTTAGCACGAAAAGATTTATTTCAAATATATATATATATATATATATATATATATATATATATATATATATATATATATATATATATATATATATATATATATATATATATATATATATATATATAATATACATATAATTTCTTCAGAGGGAATGAGTTAATTCTTCATAACTCGTTGATACAATATACACGTTATTGATTCGTAATGATGTCCACAGTTATTCTTGAACTGACGGAGTTTGTGATGTTATCGGGGTTGTTGATTCGGATGTTGACTGTACTGACGATGCTGGTAACGCTGACGGTACTGTTGATGCTGTTGGTAAAGCAAGTTTAGCTTGTTAATCACACACCATTTTTGTCAGGGTTTCTACTCTTCCTTCTATCATTTTGGTTCGCTTAACTGATTTATGGTTAGGGCTAGATTAGATAATCTCTAAGACTTTAGAGATTACATAATCGCCGCAGAATGTTTCTCCAATGAAGTTATGAATTAATACTTCGTCAGTTATTGTTGTTGGTACTCCTTGGTATCTATGGTGCGTATGACGTTGATGCTCGTGGGACAGATTGTGAAGTTGAGGTTTACGACGCGGTTGTGGTTGGAGGTGGTAATGGTACTGTTGGCGTTGATGATGGTGGTACTGGTTATGCTGCTGATGCTGCTGCTGGTGTTTGTAATCTCTGCACCATATTCTCCAAAGCCACTACCCGAGCGCGAAGCTCGTTGACTTCTTCTATTACACCGGGGTGATTGTCGGTTCGGACGAGCGGATAAATAAAATCTAAAATTTGATGTAATATATAATCGTGACGAGATACTCTGGAAATGAGCGAGAACATGGTATTTCGGACAGGTTCGCCGGTAAGTGCTTCAGGTTCTTCGTCAAGAGGGCAATGTGGTGGATGGAAGGGATCACCTTCTTCTTGTCTCCAATGATTGAGGAGGCTACGAACCCATCCCCAATTCATCCAAAATAGGTGATGACTGATTGGTTGATCTATTCCGGTCACACTGCTTTCGGAGCTTGAATGGGATTCCATTTCGGAATCTGAGTGACTTGAACTGATGATGAATTCCATTTCGTACGATTGAATAAAGGATTTTTTTTTTCGATATGAAATGATTTTGGCTAACGGATGGTATTCTAATTACATAGTATATATATATATATATATATATATATATATATATATATATATATATATATATATATATATATATATATAGATCAAAAGATTTCGTAGATTACGGAGGACTTTGTGGGATATGTCAGGCAAAGTTTAAAGTAACAGATACGATAAGATATGATTTAGCAGATATGCTAAGATATGAATTTTTGTCTATACACTATTCATGCAATCAATGCAGCAAGACGTGTCTTAGACTAAAAAAGATAAGCAGGTAATTTTTTGAGGATGATAAGTAGTTAATTTTCGACACAAAATGATAAGCAAAACTTTTGACATGCAGACACGGTCGAAGTCCAGACTCACTAATGCATCCTATCGACTTATCAGTTAGACACACTAATGCAGACCTGGTTCGCTAAGACCACCGCTCTGATACCAACTGAAAGGACCCGTTCATATACATTATAAACGATTCACAATAGTTGATTACATTGCGAGGTATTTGACCTATATATGATACATTATACAAACATTGCATTCGTTTTTAAAAGACAATCTTTCTTTACATCGAAAATTGACAGGCATGCATACCATTTCATAATATCTACTATCCAACTATAAATTGATTTAATAATAATCTTTGATGAACTCAATGACTCGAATGCAACGTTCTTCGAAATATGCTATGAAAGACTCCAAGTAATATCTTTAAAATGAGCAAATGCACAGCGAAAGATTTCTTTAACACCTGAGAATAAACATGCTTTAAAGTGTCAACCAAAAGGTTGGTGAGTTCATTAGTTTATCATAATCATTTATTTCCATCATTTTAATAGACCACAAGAATTTCATTTCCAGTTCTCATAAATATACGTCCCATGCATAGAGACAAAAATAATCATTCATATGGTGAACACCTGGTAACCGACATTAACTAGATACATATAAGAATATCCCCTATCATTCCGGGATCCTCCTTCGGACATGATATAAATTTCGAAGTACTAAAGCATCCGGTACTTTGGATGGGGTTTGTTAGGCCCAATAGATCTATCTTTAGGATTCGCGTCAATTAGGGTATCTGTTCCCTAATTCTTAGATTACCAGACTTTAATAAAAAGGGGCATATTCGATTTCGATAATTCAACCATAGAATGTAGTTTCAATTACTTGTGTCTATTTCGTCAAACATTTATAAAAGCGCATGTATTCTCAGTCCCAAAAATATAAAGGGTAAAAAGGCAAATGAAACTCACCATACTGTATTTCGTAGTAAAAATACATATAACATCATTGAACAAGTGCAAGGTTGGTCTCGAATTCACGAACCTAAATTAATTATATATATTTATGTGTTGGTCAATATTTGTCTAACAAATTAGGTCAAGTCATAGTGTACCACAATCCTAATACTCGAGACTAATATGCAAAAGTCAACAAAAGTAAATTTGACTCAAAATAATTTCCAAAAATCTATACATGATTAATATATAGTTTAAATATCGTCGTTTTATATTTTTAAATATTTTTAAAAGATTTAATAGAGTAAATAATATAATTTATTTATTAATAAATAAAATTTTATATTAAATTTATATAATAAAATATACTTTTATATATATTAAGTAAT
This sequence comes from Rutidosis leptorrhynchoides, assembly GCF_046630445.1. NCBI lineage: Eukaryota > Viridiplantae > Streptophyta > Magnoliopsida > Asterales > Asteraceae > Rutidosis > Rutidosis leptorrhynchoides. The sequence continues at coordinate 369,838,702 of NC_092334.1, read as the reverse complement.
AAAATTTATAGGGTTCATTTAATATCATAAAGATAATATGATAGGTATTATTAAAGTAAGTTATTGCACATAGTAAAATATGTTTGTATCACATATTTATTTGATAAAATAATATCTATAATGTTAGTAAGTAAAAGTTGTATTATTTTGTAATAATAATTATTATTATAAAAATATCAATATTTATAATTACTAAGATGACATTATGATAAAACGATAATTCTAATTATGATAACTTTAATATTTACAATAATTTTTAATATTATCTTTAAAATAATAATTCTATCTAAAATAATAATAATAATGATATTTTATAGTAACAATGACATTTCTATTAAAATGATAATTTTTGTTAAAATGATAGTTTTAATACTAACGATACTTTTAATAATAATAGTAATGATAAAAATAATAAGAATGATAATTTTATCTAAATCAATATCATATAATATTTTAATTTCATCATGATACTCTTACCCATTATTTCCTAATCGTTTCGTTTAATAGCTTTTAATCGTCTTTTATATCGTGTTCATAATAATGATAATAATAGTAATCAAAATAATTAGGTGTTACAAATATTTGTTTTAATTACACTAATATTAATAATGATAGTTACTATGACATTATTAACGATAATACTAATAATTATCTTAATGATAATATAGTAATAATAATAATAACAATAACAATAACCATTTTTAAATAATGATATATATTAATAATGATAATAATAATAATACCAATAATAATAATAATAATAATAATAATTGGATAATAATAATAATACTAATTATAACTTTAACGATAATAACGATAGTAATAATAAAATAAAATAAAAATAACATTTTTAATGATAAATCCCTTTTATTGATAAAGATAATAATAATGATAATAATAAGATAAAACTAGAACGACGATAAAAACGACGATAATAATAATCATTTTTTAATAAAAATATCGAAAATTCAATTGATTATAACTTCTAATCCGTTCATCGAAACCATTCGATATCTAAAGGAAAAGTTCTTAATTTTTCGCTAGCTTTCCAAGGACATGCATATCTTATACCTTATCTCAACCGCAAGTGTAACTAATTCAAGATTCAACCTAACCTGTCTAAGGGAAATATCAAAAGTACAAGCATGCATAATCCTAAATACTCGAGCACTAGTCAGGGATACACTATTAGTATGTAAAAGTTAAATTATGAGTACTCACGTATCAATATTGAGATTCAATATTGCAGGAAAGGTACGTAGGCGCAACGGAAATGATAAACACTATATTGACCTCACGAGCATACCCATGAACCATACTCAATCACCTCCATAGCTATAACCCATAATTTCCTTAATCCTATCCCACTCGAAAAACAACTTCGAAATCACTCGAACAGCACTCCGTCGTAATATTTTATGTATACTAATAATATCTTGAAATAATACGGAGTAAATATATATATGTAAATCGATTGAGAGAGTTTAGAGAAAAATATTTTCAAGTTTCTATGAAATAATGAAACCTATTGAATTCTATTTATAATAGATTTTTGAATTATTAAAGTGAATTATTAAAGTATGAATTATTAAAGTGAATTATTAAAGTATGAATTATTAAAGTGAATTACTAAAGTATGAATTATTAAAGTGAATTATTAAAGTATGAATTATTAAAGTGAATTATTAAAGTTAAAGTAAAGTAAAAATAAAGTAAAGGTAAAGTTTAAGTATAGTAAAAGTATAAAACTATGTACGTATAATATGAGTATAAATATATATAATATTAATTTAAATCGTTATATATACTTAATAAAATAAAATATAAATATCGTTATCTTTATCATACTAGTTAAGTAATGAGTTGTCAAAAGTGGTTCTAGATATTTATATACGTTTTAATAATAAAGTTCTTTTTAAACTGAAAACATTTTTGTACGTTTGAAACTAAATAGATCAATCGAGTCTTTATGAGATTCAATCTTCCACTATCCTTTGTCTAGTTCTCAATGATTGACAATTTATTCTTATTTATAAATCACTTTACCATTTTCTGAATATTGTTAAAATGGAAAGATTTTTCAAATCAACGTGGGCCTTTCAACAGAGACTTGTAATCATAATTCAATATATCTGATAATTCAATCATTTGATCTTATCTTCTAATTTCATTGATAAAAATTTTGAAATAGATACAATCATATAAAGTATTTAATCTAATATTTTTGTTTACATTTCAAGTTATAATATATACACATATGCATATATAATCATATTCGTTTAATGGTTCATGAATCGTTGGAACTTGGTCGAGGTTGAATGAATGTATGAACATAGTTTAAAATTCTTGAAATTTAACTTAACAAATATTGCTTATCGTGTCGAAAACATATAAAGATTAAAGTTTAAATTTGGTTGGAAATTTCCGGGTTGTCACATGTGACTCCCGGAATAAGATCGATTTGGAATTCTACCGGTCGATGAGGTGGAAGACCTGGCAATTCATCGGGAAATACATCAGAAAAGTCACTAACAATTGGCACATCATCGATATGCTTCTCATCGGTCTCAACTTTCTTAACATGGGCTAGGATCGCGAAACAACCTTTATGAAGATATTTTTCAACTTTAAGGCACGAGACGAGGTTGAGTCCAGTGCAACTCTTATCGCCATAGACAATCAAGGGTTCACTATTCTCGATAGGAATTTGAATCACTTTAAGATCACAAAGGATGTGAGATTTTATTTTGGCTAACCAATCCATACCAATTATTACATCGAAGCTCCCTAGTTCTATAGGTATCAAGTCAATTTCAAACTCTTTACCCATTAAGTTTAACGTACACCCCCGATAAAATTTGCCGGCACTCAATAGTTTCCCGTTGGCCACTTCAATGGTATAAGTAGTATTTAGTGGGAGTGGTGGAGTGCTAAAAGAATGAGTTAAAGTCTTGGATACAAAACTCTTATCGGCACCCGAATTGAATAAGCAAGAGACATAAGAATTGTTGAGAAGAAACGTACCCGTGACTGGTTCATTGTCGTCTCGGGCTTCCTCGGTGTTAATGTTGAAAGCTCGGCCGCACGTATCGGGGTTAGATTTTTTATTTGGGCATGCATTTCTAAAATGACCTTGTTGGCCACATCGGTAACAAGTGACCGTCTTTGGCGCATCGGGCCCCTTTTGAGTAACGGGGGCGGCACTTCTACAATCGTTGGCCATATGACCACTTCCTTGGTACCGGTGGCAAATTAGCTTGCCACATTCACCAAAGTGATGCTTGTGGCATTTGTTGCAAAAAGGTTTGGTCCCGGCATAACTTTTCTTGTCATCCGAGGTGAAGGGTTTCTTGTTGAACTTGTTGTTGTAGTTGCTTGATTGAGAGGCTTCCCATTTTCTTTTGTTGCCACTCGATTTATCCTCGGCCTTAGGTGTCGGTACTACGATTTCATCCACCATTTCAATCAATTGGCGGGTCATCTTTAAAGCTTCTTGTAGGTTGACGGGTTTGGATGACATTACCCCGTGTTTGATGCTCTTAGGAAGGCCATCCATATAAAGTTCAACTCGTAGAGGCTCGGGATTTACAAGGTTGGGACACATTAGAGCTAGCTCGGTAAACTGTTGATTATAAGCGTTGAGGTCGTTTCTGACTGCTTTCAAACTTCTTAGATCGCTTTCGAGCCTTCAGGTCTCTTCGCGCGGAAAGTATTCGATGATCATCTTATCTTTTAAATCGGACCAAGAGAGAGCGTGGGCTTCATCGGTACCCACCGATTGTACATACGTATTCCACCATGTGAGAGCGATACCGGCGAAAGTGTGGGTGGAATATTTGACCTTGTCTTGGTCTCGACAACTGCTTATGCTAAAAACGGCTTCCGTTTGCTCAAACCATCGAGTGAGAGCAACCGGTCCTCCGATCCCATCGAAAGTATGAGGTGTGCATCCCATGAAAGCTTTGTAGGAGCATCCCTCGTTTGAGTTACCGGCTCCATTATTTTTGTTGTTGTGGTTGTTGTTATTGTTATTGTTGTTAGAAGAGTGACCGACCATGGCCGCATCTATGACGGTGGCTATCATTCGTTGGAGAGCTTGTTCGGGAGTTTCATTGCATGGGACTCGGCGAGGAGGCATTGTTCCTTCAATACACAAGAATATCGTTGATTAGTATTCTTAATAATACTAATCGTGATATGGGATAAGGATGAAGAGAAAATTTTCCTTGACTCGCCCTAAATTCTTTATGTCATAATGTCGGAATGTCCATGTGAGTCACCGTAATATAATCCCAGTAATTATATTACCCTGATTCACATGTGCATTTAACATTACTTCATAAGGTCAAGGTGGCGTGTCCATCAAATTAAGAAACGTGAGATTTAGATAGAATAGAAGTTAGATATGAATAGAAGAGTTCGAGTATAAATGCACAAGTAGTCACGTAAATCCTACTTCAAGTCTATATGCCGGTTGTAGTCTAGACTCACTAATGTACCCTATGACTCGGGGTTGACACCAATGAACTCTAAATCCCTACAACCTACGCTCTGATACCATCTGTAGCGACCCGACAAAATCATCATTGACTGCGCCACTACTTAGGTCCCGTTGCGTAGTCATAAGTCTTTATAACAACGTTTGACCAAAATATGTCGCATTCATTTCAGATGTAAGGACGTTTCATGGTTTACAAAAGTAGTTCAACGATTAGTTACATTACAACGTTTAAAGTACAATTGAAACCTATACGACACAATTTAAAAGTAAGTCAAAAGATGCTCCAAATATGCATGTATACTCGACATCCAATCAAGTATCAAAAATAGAGTGTGGAAGCATGTATCACTTAGCGTTCAAGGACCTGAGAAAACATATAGAAAACTGTCAACGAAAAATGTTGGCGAAATCATAGGTTTAGTAAGTGAGTATGTAAGTTGAACCACAAGATTTATAACGTTGAAATAATAGTAAACCATTCTAAAATTTGTTATCACGAGCACCCAATTATCAAGGCTTAACTAACGTTACCCCATACACATAGTGTTAGAACCTACACTTATTCTCGAAAATATATTTCATTCTCATAACGGTAGCGAACCGTTCGAATGAGGGTTTGTCAAACCCATATGGCCATACAACATAAGTTCTCGCTTACACCCGGCAAGTGTAAATAATGATAATCGAATTGAGGCATTTTTGTTCTAACTCGTACGTAGAATGTTTGTTTTTGTACTTGTGTTCACTTTGTAAAACGAAACGTGTATGTTTTCTCATCCTAAATGCAAGTATAAAAGAGTAAAAGTGGGACTATGATCTCACCTTGAGTGCACGAATGTAAATGTACTTCATAAAGTAAACGTGTGCAAGAAAGAATGCTAGTTACGACCTAAACAATAGGTTGTATCAATATCAGTAAGCATGAAGTTGGTCAAAGTGTTCAATTAGTCTTATGGCTCATTACGACTCGATTATATAGCATGTGAATCACGTTGTCAAGTTTCATGCAAGATACAAGTATAAAAGCAAGCTAGAATGATTGCATAAGTATTTGGTTAGGTTTGACTAAAAGTCAAACTTGGTCAAAGTCAAAGTCAACGGGGTCGAGTCGGGTATCCGACAGTTTTTCCATGATGAGAAATCATATATGAGCATGTTAGCCAAATTTCATGTTAATCGGAGTTACGGTTAAGCGGGAAAGAATTTGTGAAAAATAAAACACAAAGAAAATTTGGCATAGGGATATGCGCGGTGCGCGCAGGTATGCGCGACGCTGTGATGACCCGGAAATTTCTGACCAAATTTAAACTTTATCTTTAAATGATTTAATGTTTTCGACACGATAAGCAAAGTCTATGAAGTTGAATCACAAAATTTTAGAACTGTTTCATGTATTAAATTACATTTGACTGCTCTCGACGATTCATGAACAATTATATGTATGTATATATATATATATATATATATATATATATATATATATATATATACAAGTAAAAACGACTTTCCTACCGTAAAACACTATTTGCTACAGTAAAATGACTTTGCTACAGTAAAACACTATTTACTACAGTAAACACTATTTGCTACAGTAAACACTATTTGCTACAGTAACACACTATTTGATGTCGACGAACTAGCAAACAAAAACAGGATAAGGCGGCCATGCGATCGCATGGCAAAAACACTGAAAACTCATGCGATCGCATGAGGTACTGTAGCAGGCCACATACTATAAAAGCTCGATTCATTCCTCTGTATTATTATTTTTTTTATATTATTATTATTATTATTATTATTATTATTATTATTATTATTATTATTATTATTATTATTATTATTATTATTATTATTATTATTATTAAGATTAATATTATTATTATTAATCTTATTATAATATTATTATTATTATTTTTTTTATAATATTATTAAGGTTATGAGCGTGTCACCTTCAAAATGGGTTTTTGAGCGGGATAGAGCTAAGGAAATTATGGGTTATTGCCAAGGAGGTTATGGGTAATGTTCGAGGGTATATTTGTGAATCAAATCTAGTGATTATCATCTCTGTTGCGTCTACATACTTTCCTACAATATTGAATCTCAATATTGATACGTAAGCACTCATATTTTATCTTTTATACATTAATTGTGTATCCATGTCTAGTGCTCGAGTATATATATTTATGCATGCATGTATGCTAAATTTCATCGTTAAACAGTTTATAATGAATCACGAATTAAATACATATATAACTGGTAAAAGGTATATGATATACATGTTTTTGGAAAGCTGACGAAAAATCAATAACTTTTCATTTAGATATCGAATAATTTCGATGAACGGATTAAAAGATATGATCAACTGAATTATGATTAATGTTAATTGAAATTGCTTTTGAATCTATAATTAAGATTTAAACAACTTGTTTACGAGATTGATAAATTGGATTTTTGAATATTACCAACCGAGTAAATGAATCCTTATATAAGGTATGTCTCGTTTTGTTGAACTATTGTCAAAATTGACTTTTTGAAACGACTTTGGATAACTTTTGTATGTCAATCTCGAGCATTAGGATTGTTATACACTATGACCTAACCTAGCTTGATAGACATTTATTGACCAACATATATTCTCTAGGTTGAGATCTACGGTTATTTGGTAATCCGAGTTTCGATCACATTTTGGTGAACGACTTTATATGCTGCTAAGGTGAGTTTCATTGATCCCTTTTTTAATTGCTTTTGTAATATATATTTTTGGGCTGAAAATACATGCACTTTATTTTAAACGCAATGGATACAAGTACATACTAAATTCTACACTGAGTTTGAACCGAAAATCCCTTAGCTTTGGTAACTAGTAACTGCCGGTTATAAGAACTGGTGGGCGCGAGTAGTTATATATGGATCCATAGGGCTTGATATCCCCGTCCGAGCTAGAGCACTAGCCCTTTTAACGGACGTATGCTATTTGAGAAGCGTACACGTTGGTTTGCATGTATTATTAAGATGATTATACAAAGGGTGCAAATTATATATACGTTAAGTTTAGTTACCAGGGTGCTCAATCTTGTAGAATATTTTGATAAATGTTTCTGGATGAAACAACTGAAAACTTGTGATTCACCTTTACATACAGATTATACGAAACAATAAAACTATGAACTCACCAACCTTTGTGTTGACACTTGTTAGCATGTTTATTCTCAGGTTTACTAGAAGTCTTCCGCTGTTGCTTATATGTTAGACAAGCTATGTGCATGGAGTCTTACATGACATACTTTTCAAGGAAACGTTGCATTCACCAAATCATCACCATGTATCTTATTTTGACTGCATTGTCAACGGAAGTACTATTGTAAACTATTATTTACGATGATTGTCTATATGTAGAAATCATCAGATGTCCAAAACCTTTGATTTAAATATTCATTTATGGTGTGCCTTTTTAAAAGAATGCAATGTTTACAAAATGTATCATATAGAGGTCAAATACCTCGCAATGAAATCAATGAATGACGTATTGTCCATATGGATTTGGAGCGATCGTCACAGACGCGCACTAAGGTGTGGAATCAGGTCAGATATAATCTTAGAGGTTAAGCATTTGCTCCTTCACAATTGCGCGGCGCGCGAAGGTATGCGAGGCGCGCATTACTAGAAAAGTGTTGTTTGCAGCATTTTTGTTAAGTCTCGAACCAAACTTCAATTTAACATAACTCATGAACCGAAAACATTCAAAACGCATGCCATACATCATTGGAAAGGTAATTTAATGAGGAATACAACTAAACACATTTCATCAACAAAAATCATCATTTACAATAATCAAATCCAAGTTGAAAGTTCATTAAATGTTCACCATAAATGCTTTCAAGTTCATAAATGCACTTTGATGATTCGAAAATTAAATGCACACATATGATACGCCGTTTCGTAGGTAATTACGCATAAAATACAACTAAACACTTACAAACAACATTGCAAAGCATTCAATGCATCAAAAGTTCATTTTACTTCTATCAAACCCTAACTCAAAATCACAAATTTAGCAATTAAGTTTATGGAGTCTTTCTAAGTCAACCTACACATCAAATTGAAGCTAGTGATGCTAGTAACACATTTAATACATGCACTTTTAACATCTAACAACATTTAAGCAACCAAATCTCAAGATCAAACACACCCATTTGTCAAGTTCATGCTAGTTACTCAAAACAACAAGATCGTGCATATAAATCACATATTCATGTTAGACTTGAGCCATAGACACTAATTAACACACTTTTAAGTTTTAAAGATCAAGAACAAGAAATTTAGTGTTTTTAGAAAGTTACCCAAACGAGATGAAGTTGGTATGGATTCGAAGAGGAAGATGCAAGGATTCCAAATATGTAATTTGTTTGAGTTGATGCTTGCTAGATCTTGAATAGATGATGAATCTTTGTTTGAGAGTTGAGAGGATTTGGAAGTATCAAAAAAAGAAAGAGGAGGTGAATGAGTGAGTGGAGGAGAAAGGGTTTGACTAGTTGACCTAGTCACTAGTTTGACCCTTTGGCGAATTTAGTCCCTCAATTTTAAAAGTGGGTGCGTGAATTACCTAAACGAAATATTTTAAAAATGAGTATTAACGAAAGATGTTATAATTATTTAACGGACTTTAAAATAATTAAACGGAAAGTAAACGGAAAAAGACGGGATGTTACATTTTTATAGCTTGGTAACCTAAGAATTAGGGAACAACACCCTAATTGACGCGAATCCTAAAGGTAGATCTACGGGCACTGACACCCCCATTCTGAAAAATGGAATGCTTTAGTACTTCGAGGTTTATATATTAAACAGACGAGATGTTCTGTATTTATCATACTGATTGCTTTATGCATGTTTGTTTTGGAGATATTCTTTATGCGCTTTATATGTTAAGGTCGGTTACCAGGTAAGGTTATATATAGAGAGAATGATTTTTATACACAGGTTATTTGTATATTATTTTGTACACGAGATATGTGTACGGTTATTAAAATTTATGAAAAATGGTTTCATACACGAGAGAGGTGTACTGTATTTAAAAATTGCAAGGTAACTCACATGTGGGTATAGGATACGGACCCATTTGTTCCATGCATATTTAAACCTTGTGGTCTATCAAAATTACTGAATTTTATGGTTTATGATAAACCTATGAACTCACCAACCTTTTGGTTGACACTTTTAAACATGTTTATTCTCAGGTATTAAAGAAATCTTCCGTTGTGCATTTGCTCATTTTAAAGATATTACTTGGAGTCGTTCATGGCATATTTCAAAAGACGTTGCATTCAAGTAGTTGATTTCAAAAAGACTGTTATTAAGTCAATGACAGATTAGTCATTCATAATATTGGTATTGTATATCATTTGTATAGAAATGTTATATTTTGAATTGAGTTCATCTTTTAAAATGAATGCAATGTTTGTAAAACGTATCATGTAGAGGTCAATACCTCGCAATTGGACCAGATGTTAATGTATTTGTCCATATCGATTTGGACGGGTCATTAAAGTTGCTATCAGAGCGTTGGTCTTAGCGAACCAGATTTTGCATTAGTGTGTCTAACCGGTCTTTGTTAGGATGCATTAGTGAGTCTGGACTTTGACCGTATCTGCATATTATAAGTTTTGCTTATCATTCATTGTCAGAAATTACCTGCTTATCATTTTTTAATCTAGACACGTTTTACTGCGATTATTGTATAGATACTGTATAGACATATTCATATGTTATCATATCTATCACAGTAGACTTTGCCTGACATCTTCCATAAATTCTTTCGTAACTTATGAGATTTTGGTATTAAATATACATATGTAAATTATGTATTAAGAATATCAATGTAAGTCCTAAACATTTTCATATCAACAATCATTTCTCTGATCGTGTAAGGCAGATCCTTCACAAAGCTCGAGTTCATCGGATTCTAAAAGCTATTCCGATATGGAATTTCATTTAAGCTCTGAGAGCAGTTTAACCGGAATGAACCAACCAATTAATCATCACCTTTTTTGGATGAACTGGGGGTGGATTCATGGATGAATCAATCAATTTAGACAAGAAGAAGGCGATTCGTTTCATGAATCTTATTCGATTCTATGTGGAGAACATGAGGCACTTACCGGCGAACCCGTTCGTAATACCATTTTCTCTCTCTTTTCCAGGATATGCTGCCACGAGTATAATATTACTAATATTATTGAGGCTATACGACCTTTACTCCGTATATTGCATGGTGAATCATTTAGTAAATAAAAGTTTTTTTTTACTGTCATGGAAAGTAAAACTTCATTAGCGAGTGCATCCTACATCATTTCATTCCCTTGATAAAGCTCTTGACCTCTCTTTTTATTCAAGAAACTTTAAACATCTTCTATCATAATTCAAAACAAAACAGATTCTCATCATCTATACTCACATCAAACCACCACCAACACCAACAGCAGCAGTACCAGCAACATCGCAAGCCTCAACATCACGATCTGTACTACGAGTATCAACATCATACGCACCATAGACACACAGGAATACCAATAACAATGAATGATGAAGTATTGATTCATAACTTCATTTCAGATTAGAGAAATATTCCGCGACGATTATGTAATCTCTAAAGTTTTAGGGATTATTTATTCTAGTTCTAACCGAAAATCAAATGAGATTAATATTATATTAACTCATTAAATCCATGATTACATCTGAAGAAGATATATATGTACGTATATCTTCATAATGATTGTAATAAAAATTCTTTTGTACAAACTGTTAATTGTAAAAATATTTTAACAGGTAGGTAATACCCGAGAAATATTTAGATTTCACATTAATATGTTACATTTTACATTCTTCAATTCTGATTCAACAGTCATTAACTATACTACTTACATCCATATATATATATATATATATATATATATATATATATATATATATATATATATATATATATATATATATATATATATATATATATATATATATATATATATATATATATATATATATGTATCCATTCACTAGAGAACAACCATTTTCATACAAATTCAATTACATATTTTGATTTTGATAGATCAGAGTCCAAGTCAAGATTTAACAGGTAGCATCACTCTTAGATTCCTACATCTTTCAAAATCATACTTTGAATCCAAACTGTATTAAGAACATCACTTTTATTCATAAACCCAGAAAAATATTCATATTATTCAAGATTCAGGATGAGTTCATCTTAAACTTCATACGTATATTGACGATTACAATCTGCGTTCAAACTCTTTAAAATTTTTGAAAACACCTCGGATTGATAACCAATGATTCAGATACGAGAATGCTGATGAAGCACCAAAAACTATAGATGGTCTTAATGGCCAAAAGATTGATAATAAAGAATGGTATGTTGGAAAAGCTCAAAAGAGAAAACTTGGAACTGAAAAACTGTAACAACCCAACTTTTTCTGTTTACTATCGTTACTTGTCCGTTAAGTGTTTAACGGTGTTTACTTAGACTTGTGTGTTTAATACAATTAAATGCATACTTGTTCTTAGAGGATTACTTGAATTAATATGTTATATTAATTTATGAACTTATTTCGGAAAGTGAGATAACTAGAAAACGTTTCGATTAAGTTAATCGCCTAGAAAGCTTTTCAGTTTACGGGACTCAGAGAAACGACAAAATAATTATCTTCAATAATTATTGACTTTAAGAAAAACTTATTTAATTTATTATTTAATTAGTGAATTAAATCCGGTGATTTCGTTTCAACTACTAGTTAATGTTCCGGAGACCCGGTACGGTTAACGGCACTCGAAACGGACCACGCACATATGAGTAGTTTAGAAAAACTGAGCCCAGGACACCCCTAGAAGGGCCATTCGGCCGAACCATCCCAACCCCAGCATAATTGGATTATTTTGGTCCATTACTTACTAGTTGTGTCATTAGTGAGGAGTTTTAGGCCCTAAACCTAGATATAAAAGGAAAATTAAAGCTAGAAGCCCTCATTCTTCCTTTTGTTTGATCGAAAATTTGCTTCCCCCTCCCCCTTGGTGACCGTCGGCCATCACCACCATCAAACCACCCTCATCAATCAAAATTAGATCAAACCCCGTGCACGAACGTTATTCCTTGCGTCGTTCTCTACGCGTACGTACTAGCAAATTGTGTTTTTAAGGTATAATTGCAAACCCTAATTTTATTAATTCAGATTTTAGTTCAATTACATAGTGTAATAGAGTCTAGTGCTCAATTAATGGTGGTTTATGTTATCGTTTATCGTTTAATTGCAAGATTGATGTTGATTGCATGAAAAACGAATTTGTATTTTAATGATCTGATAAAATTGACATGTGTACCGATCTTTTAATATGATTATATGGATAGATATCGAAAAGTTATTAATTTTAGACTTTGATTTTGCGTGATTTCGTTATCGTATGCTCGAGATATGCTTAATTGAAGTTTTGACTAGGTTATGCTCGTAATCCGAATTTTATGACTTGAATGCTTTGTGATTTGGCTAATGAAAAGTGTAATATTGTATTCCTTGCGAAAAACCATGCATGTTAGACTTAAGATTTACGTTAAACGCTTTCGTAATACTTTCGTTATGTCAAAACGAAGATTCGTGTTGTTAAGTGAGCTGAATCTGTTTTCGAATGTGAAAGAAAATTGCTAGAGTAAACTAGAGATTAATTGAGACTTTGATCTTCTATAATATGTTATTTTATATGTTACTTGATGAGTTTAATTTGTATGTCAACTTGCGAGAACGTGATTTGCCATGAAATATATGCGCATCTAAGTGACATGTCTGTTTGCTATTTAAAACTGGAAGGTCTGTAAAGATTGATTAAACTGTATGAATTGGCTAAAGAGATTTCATTGATTATTATATAACTAAAATTTTGGGATGTTTTGAGATGACTCCAATTGGCCGTTCGTTAAAATCTATTTTCTATATTTTCTGAGAAATATTTCAAAACTGATGCGCGTGCTGAAACTGATTTAGTTAACCATGAGTAGACCTCTTCTGATTTCTGACTTTTAAATGTCGTATGAGGCTTTGGCCAGACTTTTTGGAATCTATTTTAAGTCTAGTTATGATCTGGAGTTGTTCATAATTTTATGAGTTATGTGCTATGAGATATAGTTGTATCTTTCTACGATGTACGTAAATTGAAGGCATGCTTTAAACTGCGAATGTGCAATTTGCTTAACTATGAGTTGTAAAGTGTCACTTGACCTAGGTTTGACATGTTGAAAATGTTTGCATGACCTATTGAGATGTTTGACTTTAGTTGACCACTTTAACCGAGTTGACTTTTGGTTTGACTTTGGTTGACTTTTGTTGACTTGCTTGGACTAGTTGACTTTTACTTGTTCGTTGAGTCAGTCTGAGAACTAGGACTTTACGTACACTATGGGTTGACATAGTATGACCTATATGTGTATAATTAAAATGACTTACGTGATTAGGTTGCGTTTTTCGATCGAGAGTGTTCGACTACAGTACATTTTGCTAAGATATTTCAAGTGCTTTTGCAAAGGTGAGTCTACAGTCCCTACTACATTTTTACAGAGATGAGATACATAATTTTTACAAATATTTTACATATTAGGCACGAGTAACTTAAACATATACATATGAGTTCAGATCAAAAATCCCTTAGCTTGATTATATTAGTTACTTTATGTAAGCTCGACTTATAGGGACGATACCGTTAGGTTTGACAAACCTCATCGCAACATAACTGGTGCTTATTTTGTTGTTACTTATACACTTGATCGGTGTATGCTTAGATAGGGTAAAAGGAAGACGTGTAGCTTGGCTATCCGTAAAGGTTAAAGCTTTATAATCAAGTGCTCATGATAATGTATACTTTTCTTATGAAGTTTTCCAGAAAATCTTGTGGCCTAACTTATGAAATACTTTACTAAACCTGTAGATTCACTCAATGTTTTCGTTGACGTTTTGCATGTTTTATCTCAGGTTCATAGAGGTAGTGCTTCCGCTAAACAGAAGTTGTCATGCTGTCTGCTGCTAGAACTGGACGGTGTCCAGCATATTTTATCGTCTTTATTTCAAGAAAAAATATTCGCATTTAAACTATTTACTTTTGAGATGTTTTGGGTTCATTTACGATAGTCATTTATGTCAAATACTTTTCAGTTACATTTTCTTAAATAAATGACTTTGCTTTAATAATTATTGCGAATACTTTTCGATAACATCTCGTATAGAGGGCGTGACTGCTAAACTGTGGGACCAGAGGTAATATGCTATTAGTAGATTCTAACGGGGTATTACATTTGGTATCAGAGCAGATAGGTTACCTAAGACTAGGCTGCATTAGAGAGTCAAATGTTAGGACATCTATTGAGTCTAGACTGTAACCCTAGACTTGTTAAGTTACATGAACCCTAGTTACATTATTTGTTATGTTACTTGATTTCTATGATGACATGATTACTAAATGAACTAACTTTGTGTTTTATTTGAGTACTAGATGACATCTTCCAATCCTATCATTCTTACCGACTCCGACACAAAGTCTGAGGAAACCGTGCAAGTACAAGGGAATACGATACTTGAGTTTGCGGATGATACCGAGTCTGAACCCGAAAGGCAGTTCGAAGAGGAAGAACCTGAGGAGGATCTCGAGGAGGACCTGGAACCCGAATCCGAAACTGAACCTAACTTACCCGATTCGCCTACTCGTTCCCAATCAGCTTTTGTTGATCCCGACCATGTTAACCCCTACGGACCGAGAGGCCACCGTAGGATACCCAAAGGACTCGCTCTAGCTAATAACCTATTTTATAAGAGTTTCTGTTATGATAACCAATCACTTGAGATGTGCCGCCATTTTCATCCCTATGATGCTTCTACTTCTACTTCTAAACCTAGTACATCCACTGCTGCTACTAATGACAACAACACCAATGACCTCACGTTACGAGTCGAGAATTTGGAGAAGATGGTCGAGTATTTGGTGAAGGAGCTTCAAAAGCGGAAATAGAGATCGCTTGTTTGGACTTGTTCCATGCTATTAGAAATTATTTGATTATTATTGCTTATTATTTGATACTCGTACCTACATTACTAGATTTGGTCATTACTTTTGTGGTTTTACTTATGACACGAAGGATATGTTATTTTCTTTGGTTATGCATGATTTATGAATGAGAATTTTATTACTTTAAGTGTTGGATTTCCTAGTAACTTATCATGCCTAGTGTTACTACAATTATTGCTAGTAGTGTTAATGCTACTAGTGTACATTGTTCTTACTATTGTTACTACTAAACGCTATATATCACTATTACTTATTACTAGTGCTAATAGAATCGTTATGATTTAATATTATTTACTATGCATCACTCCCGTTGCTAGTATATTTTTATGTACCTATTTCATTAACACTAACCGAGTGTGTTATCTTGACCAGAAAGATAATGTTGCCGAAGCCAGTTTCCCAAGCTGAAGGAATAACCGAGGCTGTGGAAGAACTCCGTAACGGAACTAACAGCAACATCGTACACACCGCAAATCAGCGAAACCAGGATGCAACCAATACTCAAAACAATGGACAAGCAGGATGTACGTACAAGACTTTCTTGAGCTGTAAACCACACTCGTTTAATGGCACCAAAGGCCCAGTTGGTTTAACTCGTTGGTTTGAGAAGCTTGAGTCTGTTTTCCGTATCAACGGTTGTAGAGATGCGGATAGGACGAAGTTTGCATTTTGTAAGCTATCAGATGGCGCCTTGACATGGTGGAATACTTACACAAATTCTGTAGGTATGGATCAGGATTTTGAGACTTCATGGGAGGATTTGAAACGACGAATGATCGAAGAGTATTGTCCCTACAATGAAACTGTTAAGATGGAGTGGGAACTCCAAAATTTGAAGCTAGTGGGTACTAATTTAGCCAGTTACAACAAGAGATTCTTTGAGCTCGCTCTCATGTGTCCACATATGGTTACTCCCAAACGCCGCAAGATCACTCTGTATACGAAGGGATTGACCGAGAATATTCAAAGCGGTGTGACCACTTCGAAGCCGAGAACTATACAAGAGGCTGTTGAGATGGCTGGTGAGTTGATGGATCAAGTTGAACAGCGAGGGAAGACTCCTGCCTCAACTGAGTCTAAAACTTATGATAACAAGAGGAAATGGAACAACAACAATAACTCGGGGAAGAATTTCAATCAGCAGCCCTTTAAGAAACAAGATACTGCTAAGGGTAACACTGCAACTCCGAATACTAGTTCTGGCTATAAGGGAAGATTTCCGTTATGTGCAAAGTGTAATAGACACCATCCGGGAGAGTGTTTGAAGAAATGTGATAAGTATAAAAGGAGTGGACATGTGGTTGCAGTATGTAAAGCTGGTTCGAATATGTGCTATGGGTGTGGAAAAGAAGGTCATTTTCGGAAGGATTGCCCAACTGCTAGTAAGACTACTAAACCTGCAAGAGGAAGAGCTTTCAACATTAACTCTAATGAAGCTCGTGATGATCCCAAGCTAGTCACGGGTGTGTTTCTTGTAAGATCCTGAATTTTTGTGCATCAGAAAATGTTCCTGAAAGTGTCAGTAAATGTGTGCATCAGAAAATGTTCCTGAAATTGTCCCTGGACTTCAGAAAAACTGGCTAATTTCACTTTTAGTTGTAGTGCACGGCGCGCATCTCTATGCGCAGCGCGCAAATGGGGCTGACAGCAAGTTACGTTTTTTAAGGAATTTTTAAAGGGGTAAATTGGTCTTTTCACTTTAAGGCCGGGTTTTGGCCACAAAACTGGTTCCAAGCTTATCTTATCTTCATTCCACCTCATCCTCTTCCACTCAAACACTCTCATCTCATTTTAGAGAGAGAAGGAGATTCTAGAGAGAGATTTGGAGATTTGGGGAAGAAGAAGAGTAAATCGGGTCTAGTCGCGAGAGTTAAAGTTGTTCACCTCGTTCACGGCTATGTTGTTGTAGTGTTGGTAAGTTCTAAATCCGAATTTAATTATTTAGATTATTGTTTGAGTTAGGGTTTATGCTAGTTAGAGTTATAACCCACTTATTGTGAAATTTGAGGGTTTTGGGTAAGATTCATGTAATAAACCTGAATTGGTGACTTAGGGTTTTGATTGATGAAATTGTGAGTTTAGGTCTTGCATGTGTTGGTTAAATCTTAGAACACTTTTGTTGACTTGATTTTGGGGTGTAAACCCTAATTTAGGTCAAAATGGGTCAAATGGCTATTTTGGGTCAAGTAAGCTTGATTCGGTGTCAAATTAAGTTTTGAGTCAAGTTTTGGTAAATCAAGTATGTAAATACTTGATTTAGGTGTTAGTTGGTGTTTTGGAAATATAATCATTAGTCGTTAGTGATTTTGGGCGTGTTTGGGACTTATGTCAAAATGGGTTGACTTTGATTGGGTCAAATTGATAATGACGCTAATTTGGATTAAATGGATGTTAAACGCTTTTGTTAAGTGTTAAATTATGTTTTTGGATGTAATTACTCGCGATAAGTAATTTTGGGTTAAAATGATATTTTAACATAAGTCAAACGTGGTCAAAAGCAATATGGGTCAATATTACACGTGTTAGAGTTATGGTGTAATTGACGTTTGAAATAATTACTACCTAAGTAGTAATTTAGTGTTAAGACCTAGGTTTGGTTTAATTGGTGTAAAGTATGATTTGGGTTAAATTGTACTTTGTTGTGTTTGTTTGAATTACCACCCGAAGTGATAATTGGTTTGTGTCCATTAGGTGATTTAATCGGCAGGTTTTGGTGAGCAAGGTGTGATCCCTCGGCTAAGGGATGTTCGTGTCGAATTCTCTTTTAGAGAATGGATATTTATGTGTATATTGTACCTATGTGTGATATAGGTGGTTACTTGCTCGGATTTGAGGACGGAGATCATGTTATACATGACTTGTGCGGACATTCCAAGGTGAGTGAAATAATTATATGTCTAGGTATATAATGTATTTATTTGCGTAGCGTGAGATGTGAAGTGTCGAAGTGTTAAGACTCCACATTTCACGTGACGAGTGAAGTGTCGAAGTGTTAAGACACCACTCCGGAATGTTTGACGAGTGAAGCATCGAGATGTTAAGATGCCACTCGGGGTGAAGCATCGAGGTGTTAAGATGCCACCTAGGGGTGAAGCATCGAGGTGTTAAGATGCCACCTAGGAGTGAAGTATCGAGGTGTTAAGGCACCACTCCATAAAATAAAGGGTGAAGCATCGAGGTGTTAAGATGCCACTCAGGGTGAAGCATCGAAGTGTTAAGATGCCACCCGAGGGTTTAGTGATACGAGGTGTTAAGTACACTAACGGATGTTATGAACACCGATGGCCTTTCGCGAGCATCATTCCCTTGTACGATTGGTTAACCATGGTTATGTGTTGTAGTGTAGCATATTATATTGTTCGAGTTATATGCTATTGTTAGGTCTAGCTTGTGTATTGGAGATTTAGCGTTATACCTTGCGATGGTATGCTAATTATATTGCTAGCATGTATGCGTTAATTGTGTAAGTGATTGCAGGTTAGTAGGTTATTTATGTATATGTATAATTATTGCATTCACTAAGCTTTATGCTTACCCCTCTCGTTGTTTACCTTTTTATAGGTATCGTGATGCGGAGTTACCTAGTTGCTAGACTAGGATTGATAGACGTTGCTTAAGCTTGGGGGATTAGCTTTTGGAGAAATAAAAGCGGGTTGGGGATTTGTTAGTCCCCGAAATTATGCTCTTGGTATCGGGTTGGGTTGTAGAGTCCTAATCCATCAAAATATATAAATGGGTCGAAATTGGCACTTTCGTGTAATTATGGGTCGTTGGAGTCCCAAGGGTCGTAATGTACTTTTAACAATTAAAAATCGGATTATTTAATGTTTTGAAAGTGTTGGATTTGGTTTGGGGATTTGTGAATCTCGGTTTAGACAAAACGGTTTGTTATGTTTTAAAATAGGCTGCAGTGTTTTTCCCAGCTTTAGTGCGTGCCGCGCGTAGGCCCGCGCACCGCCCAAATGGCCGTATGCTGGTAATTAGTTTTGTTGCCAACTACTGACCTTGTTTTATGTTGTAAAGCGCGCCGCGCACTCAAATGCGCACCGCGCATTTGGTCTGGCTAAAATGATGGTGTTGTTTTTAAAAAAAGGTCGTGGTTTCTCGTGTTACGTTTTGGGGTCGTTACATTTCTACTCGATAATCAACATGTTTATGTACTTTTCGATTCTGGAGCTGATAGAAGCTTTGTGTCTAGAGATTTTTGCCATAGACTTAAAAATCATGTATCGTCATCAGAAAACATATACTCTATATGAAATGCCCCGTTCATATTAATTATAAACGTTTCATATTAATTGGTTTCTTTGCTAGGTTTTGACCTCTATATGAGACGTTTTTCAAATCTTGCATTCGTTTTTAAAAACAACCATAACCTTTATTATTGAATAAAGGTCTTAATGACATAATTTAGATTGTCTATCAAAGATAATCTCCTCAAATAAATAAGTTTTTACACAACCCATTACAATATGATCAAATATATTACTACGTACAACAAATGCTCTGAATGCAAGTTTAAACAATATAAACAATTATGCCGACTCCAAATCTTGACCTTGGGTTGGCATACGACAGCGAAAGCGTTTTTAATATTTACCTGAGAATAAACATGCTTAAAACGTCAACAAAAATGTTGGTGAGTCATAGGTTTAATTTCTATATAATAATCATAACATTTAATAAGCCACAAGATTTCATTTAATTAAATGCGCAGGATCATTACAACTGCAAAAATCATTCATACTATGAGTCGCCTGGTAACCGACCTTAACATAGAGCACTTAAGATATCTGGCATCATACATTTCACTATTCAAATGTATGACAAGGACCCTTCGAAGTACTAAAGCATTTCCACTATTCGAAAATGGGGGTGGTTGGTGCCCGTAGATCTACCTTTAGGATTCGCGTCAATTAGTATTTTTCACTAATTCTTAGGTTACCAAACATAATAATAATAAGTACAGATATCCGGTATAACAAAACAATCGTAGAATGTAGTTCCATGAACTTGTGCTTATTTTGTAAAACATTTATAAATTTTGCATGTATTCTCATCCCAAAATAATTTAGATAGTAAAAATGGGACTATAACTCACTTGTGATGATTTCCGAATAGATGGTGGTAAGACTTGGCCTTTAACAAATTCACGAACCTAATAATAATATTCTGGTATCAAGATATATATATATATATATATATATATACATATATATATATATATATATATATATATATATATATATATATATATATATATATATATATATATATATATATATATATAATTAATATTCCAAACTTATGATACTTGTGATAATTTTAATTGTCCATTGTTAGTAGTCCAACGTTCGTAGTCCAATAGTCCAACAGTATGAATATATATATAAATATAAATGCGTATATTGTGTTAGAATTTACTAACACTATAATATATTGTCTTAATATAATAAGACACATAATATGTATATTGTCTGAAGCAGTCCGCGACCCATTGTATACATGTCTCAGGCTCGATCACAACTCAAAGTATATAATATTTTGGAATCCACTTTGACCCACAGCTAACTCGAGATTACTGCCAATGGTGTCTAATAGTTCGTTCCAATAATATATATAGAAGAAGTCAAAATGATATGTCAAAACTTTGTATACAAATCCACGGTGATCAAGTCATATATATATATATATATATATATATATATATATATATATATATATATATATATATATATATATATATATATATATATATATATGGTGCCTTACGATCTTTATTAAGACTATAATATATTGTCGTAGAACTTAATCACGACTATTATAAATTGTATTTCCATAAGTTCGGGAATAAGACATGTATAAATACAGGTAGGATACAAGGTAAGTTAGCTAGGATAAGGTTAGAATCCATTTTTATAAATCATGTCCGTAGCTAAAAATTAAGAAAAACATCCAATTTTGTTTTACCCATAATTTCTTCGTTACAAATCCGTTTTGAGTGATTCGAGTTGCCATGGTTTTGTATCGAACTCAAAATTATTAATCTTAACAGAAAAGTATAAGTTTATAGTTGAAAATACAGCTTAGGTGTCAAATAAGAGAAGATAGTCATATCCGTCGTAAGAACGACATCTTGATGACCCTTTTGAAAAACATACTTCCATGTAGAGTTTAACCATGGATTTTGGGTATATTTCATATCCATATAAAATAAGATTTTTCACCAAAGGAAATCTTTTAATTCAAAGTTTAAGATAGGTTTTTAAAATTAAACCCAAAACAGCCCCCGTTCGACTAAGACGGCGTATATTCGATTTTAAGGTGTTCTTCGTGTTTACAAGTTTTATATCCTTATGTTAGCTTGACATATAGTCATAATACATGTGTTGAATTATTTTAAAAGTCAAGTTAGAAGGATTAAGTTTATTTGCAAACAAGTTTAGAAATAATCTAAACTATGTTCTTGTTGTTATTAGTTATAAACTCAAAATAAGATAGCCATATGAATATGAATCGGATAAGATTATGAATAAGGTTACTACCTCAAATCAAATGAATAAAGTTTCTCGAGAAATAAGGAGAATATCTTGAGTTCAAAGATACCCTTGATGGCTTGGAATTTCTTGAAGCAGAATCATGACACGAAAACAAGTTCAAGTAAGATTGCTACTTGATTTAAGATAGTTATGTTTATAGGAATTGAACCAAAGTTTTAATATGATTATTACCTTGATAAAAAGGAGTAGAGTTTATGAGTTAACAAGGTATTCTTGAAGCTAGTTTATGATCAAATTAATGAAGACTTGCTAGTACTTGAAATATGTGTGTTTAAAAGAGTTTAAAGAGTAAGAAATGGAGAGATTGCTTATAGCTCTTGTGTGTGTGAATTATGATAGTGAATTGTAAGTAAGATTGAATGAAAATGAGTAAAAATGATACTAGTAGTCGTGGTCTTTTATGGCTAAAGGATGATTAATGATTTTTTTAATGTTATGTAATAATTCATGATAAAATGGATGATTAATAAGTTCTTTTGTAATCTTGCTAAATAATTGATACTAGATTACAAATAATGGTTCCCACATGTTTCTTAATCATTTAGGGCTGCTAAGGAGCTAATTATTGAGGTGTATATATCAATAATAAATACATCTAGAAGCTGTGTATTGTACGAGTACGAATACGGGTGCATACGAGTAGAATTGTTGATGAAACTGAACGAGGATGTAATTGTAAGCATTTTTGTCAAGTAGAAGTACTTTGATATATGTCTTGAAGTCTTTCAAAAGTGTACTAATACATCTTAAAACACTACGTGTATATACATTTTAATGGAGTCGTTAAGTCATCGTTAGTCGTTACATGTAAGTGTTGTTTTGAGACCTTTAAGTTAACGATCTTGTTAAATATAATTGACCCATTGTTATTACACTTAAATGAGATGTTAAATTGTTATGTTAAAATGTTAACATGGTGTATTATCATATCTAATATCATATATATATATATATATATATATATATATATATATATATATATATATATATATATATATATATATATATATATATATATGTGTGTGTGTGTGTGTGTGTGTGTGTGTGTGAAATACTATTACAACGATAATCGTTACATATATGTATATTTTTTCGAAGTCTTTAAGTTAGTAGTCTCATCTTATATATATAACCAATTGTTATTATATTTAATGAGATACTTAAATATCATTTTATTAAATCATAAGTATATATATATATATATATATATATATATATATATATACATCATTATATAATTATTTCGAGTTATGACGTTCGTGAATCGTCAGACAAACTGGGTGGCCAAACATTTATATAAAATTCATTTCAAATAACCAAATCTTAATGAGTTTGATTGCTTAACATGTTGGAAACATTAATTATGTAAATATTAATCTTCTATATATTAGCGAAAAAATCCGGGTCGTTACATTACACACCCGTTAAATTAAATTTCGTCCCGAAATTTAGAATTGTACCTAGTTAACGTGTGATATCGGGAAACAAATGTGGGTACTTCAGCTTCATTTGGTCTTCTCATTCCCAAGTAAATTCAGGTCCTCTACGAGCATTCCATCGAACCTTAACGATTGGTATCTTACTTTGTTTGAGTCGTTTGACCTCACGATCCATAATTTCGACGGGTTCTTCGATGAAATTTAGTTTCTCGTCAATTTTAATCTCATCTAAAGGAATAATTAGATCTTCGGTAGCTAGGCATTTCTTCAGGTTTGAAACATGGAAGGTGTTGTGAATCTTTTCTAATTGTGGAGGTAGCTCAAGTCGATAGGCCACCGGCCTAATGCGTTTTTCAATCTTGAATGGCCCAATGTATCTTGGGCTCAATTTCCCCCGCTTTCCAAAACGAATAACACCTTTCCAAGGTGATACCTTAAGCATAACCATATCACCTTTCACCTTCCTCAAACTCTAAAGGTTTTCTTCTAACATCCGCATAGCTCTTTTGTCGACTCCAGGCTGTTTTCAATAGTTGCTGAATCTGAATGATTTTATCGGTGGTTTCTTGGATAATTTCTGGAACTGTAATCTGTTTATCCCCCACATCACTCCAACAAATCGAAGACCTGCACTTCCTCCCATAAAGTGCCTCGAATGGTGCCGCCTCAATACTAGAATGATAGCTGTTGTTGTAGGAAAACTCAGCTAACGGTAGATGTCGATCCCAACTGCTTCCAAAATCAATAACACATGCTCGTAGCATGTCTTCGAGTGTATGAATCGTCCTTTCACTCCGCCCATCAGTTTATGGGTGATAGACAGTACTTAAATCTAGACAAGTTCCCAACGCTTCGTGTAATGCCTTCCAGAATCTGGAAGTAAATCTGCTATCACGATCAGAGATAATAGAGATTGGTATACCATGTCTAGAAACAACTTCTTTCAGGTATAATCGTGCTAATTTCTCTATACCATCCTCTTCTTTTATTGGCAGAAAGTGTGCTGACTTAGTAAGACGATCGACTATTACCCAAATCATATCATAACCACCTGCGGTTCTCGGTAACTTAGCAATGAAATCCATGGTAATTTTTTCCCATTTCCATTCTGTGATTTCAGGTTGTTGTAGTAGACTCGATGGTTTCTGATGCTCAGCTTTGACTTTAGAACAAGTCAAACATGCTCCTACATATATGGCTATATCGGCCTTCATTCCTGGTCACCAAAAGTTTCTCTTGAGGTCTTGGTACATTTTTCCCGCTCCGGGATGTATTGAATATCTAGTTTTATGTGCTTCATATAGTACCACTTTCCTCAAATCCCCATTCCTTAGTACCCAAATTCTTTCAGCTAAATACCTGGTTCCATCTTCCCGAATATTAATCTGTTTTTATAATCCTTGGGTATTTCCCTTCCAAAAATTCCTTCCTTCAAAACCTCATGTTGTGCCTCTTTTATTCGAGTAGTAAGATTAGTATGAATAATCATGTTCATAGCTTTTACTTGAATAGGTTCTCTTTCCTTTCGACTCAAGGCATCGGCTACCACATTTGCTTTCCCCAGGTGGTAATGGATTTCACAATCATAATCATTTAGCAGCTCAACCCACCTACACTGCCTCATATTTAGTTGCTTTTGATTTAAAATATGTTGGAGACTTTTGTGGTCAGTGTATATGATGAACTTGACCCCATATAGATAATGTCTCCACATTTTTAATGCAAAAACAACGGCGCCCAATTCCAGATCGTGTGTGGTGTAGTTTTGTTCATGAATTTTGAGTTGTCGAGAAGCATATGCAATCACCTTCTTCTGTTGCATAAGAACACACCCAAAACCCATTCTTGATGCGTCGCAGTAGATAACAAAATCTTTCATTCCGTCAGGTAACGATAAAATAGGTGTCGTAGTCAACTTCTTTTTCAACAATTGGAAGGTACCCTCTTGTTCGGAAGTCCATTCATACTTCTTCCCCTTGTGTGTCAATGCGGTTAAAGGTTTGGCTACTCGGGAGAAATCTTGAATAAACCTCCTATAGTAACCGGTTAAACCCAAAAATTGACGTATTTGTGTTGGAGTTTTCGGGGTCTCCCAATTTTTGATGGCTTCAATCTTGGCGGGATCAACTTTGATTCCATTACTACTGACTACGTGGCCAAGAAATTGTACTTCATTTAACCAAAAAGCACAATTAGAGAACTTAGCATAAAGTTGTTCTTTTCTTAACAAATCTAACATAAGTCTTAAGTGTTGTTCGTGTTCTTGGTTATTCTTCGAATAGATAAGGATGTCATCAATAAAGAGAATAACAAACTTATCTAAATATGGACTACATACTCGGTGCATGAGGTACATGAAAACTGCGGGTGCATTGGTTAAACCGAATGGCATGACCATGAATTCGTAATGGCCATAATGAGTTCTGAAGGCTGTTTTTGGTATATCGGCTTCTTTAACCCTCAGTTTATGATAACCCCTCCTTAAGTCGATTTTGAAGTATACGCTCGAACCTTGGAGTTGATCAAATAGGTCATCGATTCGGGGTAAACGGTATCGGTTTTTGATGGTTACTTTGTTCAGCTCACAGTAATCGATACACATGCGAAAAGACCCATCTTTCTTTTTAATGAATAAAATTGGAGCTCCCCATGGTGACGTACTCGGTCGGATAACACCACATTCTAATAATTCTTGTAGCTAACTTTGTAATTCTTTCATTTCGGTGGACGCAAGTCTATATGGAGCACGAGCTATTGGTGCAGCTCCTGGTACAAGATCTATTTGAAATTCAACGGATCGGTGTGGAGGTAGTCCCGATAATTCGTCCGGAAACACCTCAGGAAATTTTCTTGCAACAGGAACGTCATCGATTTTCTTTTCTTCTTTTTCAACCTTCTCGATGTGGCCTAGTATGGCATATCAACCTTTTTTTTATTAGTTTGCGCGCCTTCAAACTACTAATAAGATTTAATTTGGCATTACCCTTTTCTCCGTACACCATTAAGGGTAACCCGTTTTCTCTCGGAATACGAATCGCCTTCTCATGACAAACAACTTCGGCTTTCATCTTGGACATCCAGTCCATTCCAAGAATTACGTCGAAGCTACCCAATTCCACCGGTATTAAATGAATTGCAAACATTTCGCTAACTAAACTAATTTTTCTATTTCGGCAAATTTTATCAACCTTAATTAGTTTACCGTTTGCTACTTCAACTATACACTTTTTATCCAAAGGCGTTAACGGGCAATTTAATTTGGCACAAAATTCTCTACTCATATAACTTCTATCGGCACCCGAATCAAATAAAACATAAGCAGGTGTATTGTTGATAAGAAACGTACCCGTAACAAGCTCCGGGTCTTCCTGTGCTTTCTCCCCATTAATGTTGAAGGCTCTCCCACGGCCTTGCCTATTTCCATTTCGGCACTGGTTTATGGTATGGCCCGGTTTTCCACATCCATAGCAAACAACGCTGTTATTCTTTGTTCCAGCATTATTTTCTCCTTTGTTTCTATTTGGTCTGTAGACTTCATACTTTGCTACAATATGGCCATTCCTATTGCACTTGGTACATAATTCTCTACAAAACCATTCCGGATGAAACGTATCACACCTGGGGCATATAGTTCTTTGCCTTTTGTTGTCGTTGTTGTTGTTGTTGTTGTTGTTGTTGTTGTTGTTGTTATTGTTGTTGTTGTTAGGGTTATTGTTGTTGAGTCGTTTGTTGTTGTTATTGTTGTGATTGGGATTGTTGTTATTGTTATTATTATTGTTATGGTTGTTGCGGTTATTGTTGCGGTTATTGTTGCCATTATTGTTGTTGTTGAGGTGGTTGCGATTGTTGTTGTAATTGTTGTTTTGATTGTGTTGTTGTACTGGTGACCCTGATCACCGCTTTCCTCCCACTTTCTTTTCCCCTGTTTCATTATGGCCTCCTCAGCCACTTCTTTCTTTATCCTTCCTGTAATTTGGCCTATCAATTTGTGGGCTATACGGCTCGCTTTCTGCAATGTTGCAGGGTCGTTAGAACCTACATGCTCTTGGATTCGTTCCGGCAACCCTTTTATGAATGCTTCAATTTTTGCTTCTTCGTCCTCAAATGCTCCAGGACACATTAAAGCCAGTTCATTGAAACGTCGCTCGTAGGTAGTGACATCTAACCCTTGGGTTGTCAGTGCTTTAAGCTCTGTCTTGTGCTTGTTGATTTCGGTTCGGGGATGGTACTCTTCCGTCATCATGTGCTTGAAAGCGGACCATGGAAGTGCGTAGGCGGTATTCTATCCTACGTAATCCATATAGGTATTTCACCATGTCAAAGCAGTACCCCTGAAAGTATGTGTGGCATACTTAACTTTATCCTCTTCTGCGCAGTTGCTGATTGCGAACACGGCTTCAACCTTCTCTGTCCACCGCTTTAGTCCAACAGGTCCTTCAGTTCCTTCAAACTCATTGGGTTTGCAGGCCATAAAAGCTTTGTAGGAACATCCTACCCGGTTGCCATTGTTTCCTCCACTGCTGGAACCCGATTGGTTAGTGTTGTTCATTGCATTCACCACTGCAGCCATATTTGCAGCGAAAGCTTGAAGTTCTTCTGTGTTCAATTGTTGTTGTCTAGTAGCTGGAGGAGCCATTTCCTTCAAAAATAGCCGAATGAGTTAATCATATAGAATTTTTAGATGTAGCCAAAAAGTATTTTGTAGCTTAATATGAACTTATTATTATAAAAGCCTTTTCTTCATATTAGCATTTTATAACTGTAATAATGTTCATACTTAGCAGCTAACACACAAATTAACTACTAAAATTCTAATATGAAAAACTATGGTAAGTTATTACGTTACTACGTAATAATAAGTTGTAATAATAATAATAAACCTTCCATGCTTATTCTTATTATTATACAATCATAAGAAAAATTACATTGCGGATTTTCTTAAACACACAATATAATACATATTTCACAATGCATGGAATACAGGATAGCTACCGATGGTTCAAGAACGGCGAGATTTCTTAGATGTTGACGTTGTTTCTTTCTCGGCCAAACGTTTGGATTTTCGTTTGGATAGTTCTTTTTCCAATTCCTCCAATTGGTTCTTTCGGCTAATTGTTTGGGAGCAAAACCAACAGTCGTTGTACGAGCGGTCATTTTATAAACTGGTCTCTTAGGTGGTTCAGGTGGATGATCACAAACATTTTGGGTCATAATAGGTTCATCGGGTTTGGGATCGGGTATAACAGCCAAAGATTTTCCCAAATCACGTTGTGGTTCGGTAATTTCCACAACTTCTTCAGGATCCTCTTCTTCAGGTTCTTCTTCGGGATCTTCTTCTGGATCCTCTTCTGGAACCTCTACTGGAAATTGCGAATCTTCCCAATTTTCTCAACAATTTTCCACTTTAATGGTAGCACCAAAAGTTAACTTTTCCGTTGGTTCATAAGTCGTGTGCTTTGACTCAGCCTCCGAATCACTTGATAAGTAAATGAAATCTGAATCACTAGAGATGCTTATATGATCGGATGAAGTCATCTATCACATAATAGCATGCACGTTAAGAGAATGATATATCTTATAATATTTATATGTTAATAATCTTATGTTTCCAACAATTATATTAAGCAATCATTTTTAAAACAATTACGGTCGAAGTCCAGACTCACTAATGCATCAAAAATCAGTTAGACACACTAATGAAAAAATTTCTGATTCTCTAAGACCAACGCTCGGATACCAACTGAAATGCCCCGTTCATATTAATTATAAACGTTTCATATTAATTGGTTTCTTTGCGAGGTTTTGACCTCTATATGAGACGTTTTTCAAATCTTGCATTCGTTTTTAAAAACAACCATAACCTTTATTATTGAATAAAGGTCTTAATGACATAATTTAGATTGTCTATCAAAGACAATCTTCTCAAATAAATAAGTTTTTACACAATCCATTACAATATGATCAAATATATTACAACAAATGCTCTGAATGCAAGTTTAAACAATATAAACAATTATGCCGACTCCAAATCTTGACCTTGGGTTGGCATACGACAGCGGAAGCGTTTTTAATATTCATCTGAGAATAAACATGCTTAAAACATTAACAAAAATGTTGGTGAGTCATAGGTTTAATTTCTATATAATAATCATAACATTTAATAAGCCACAAGATTTCATTTAATTAAATGCGCAGGATCATTACAACTGCAAAAATCATTCATACGATGAGTCTCCTGGTAACCAACCTTAACATAGAGCACTTAAGATATCTGGCATCATACATTTCACTATTCAAATGTATGACAAGGACCCTTCGAAGTACTAAAGCATTTCCACTATTCGAAAATGGGGGTGGTTGGTGCCCGTAGATCTACCTTTAGGATTCGCGTCAATTAGTGTTTTTCACTAATTCTTAGGTTACCAAGCATAATAATAATAAGTACTGATATCCAGTATAACAAAACAATCGTAGAATGTAGTTCCATGAACTTGTGCTTATTTTGTAAAACATTTATAAATTTTGCATGTATTCTCATCCCAAAATAATTTAGATTGTAAAAATGGGACTATAACTCACTTGTGAGGATTTCCGAATAGATGGTGGTAAGACTTGGCCTTTGACAAATTCACGAACCTAATAATAATATTCTGGTGTCAAGATAGATAGATAGATAGATATATATATATATATATATATATATATATATATATATATATATATATATATATATATATATATATATATATATATATATATATATATATATATATATATAATTACTATTCCATACTTATGATACTTGTGATAATTTTAATTGTCCATTGTTAGTAGTCCAACGTTCGTAGTCCAATAGTCCAACAGTATGAATATATATATAAATATAAATGCATATATTGTGTTAGAATTCACTAACACTATAATATATTGTCTTAATATAATAAGACACATAATATGTATATTGTCTGAAGCAGTCCGCGACCCATTGTATACATGTCTCAGGCTCGATCACAACTCAAAGTATATAATATTTTGGAATCCACTTCGACCCACAGCTAACTCGAGATTACTGCCAATGGTGTCTAATAGTTCGTTCCAATAATATATATAGAAGAAGTCAAAATGATATGTTAAAACTTTGTATACGAATCCACAGTGATCAAGTCATATATATATATGGTGCCTTACGATCTTTATTAAGACTATAATATATTGTCGTCGAACTTAATCACGACTATTATAAATTGTATTTCCATAAGTTCGGGAACAAGACATGTATAAATACATGTAGGATACAAGGTAAGTTAGCTAGGATAAGGTTAGCATCCATTTTTATAAATCATGTCCGTAGCTAAAAATTAAGAAAAATATCCAATTTTGTTTTACCCATAATTTCTTCGTTACAAATCCGTTTTGAGTGATTCGAGTTGCCATGGTTTCGTATCGAACTCAAAATTATTAATATTAACAGAAAAGTATAAGTTTATAGTTGAAAATATAGCTTAGGTGTCAAATAAGAGAAGATAGTCATATCCGTCGTAAGAACGATATCTTAATGACCCTTTTGAAAAACATATTCCACTTAGAGTTTAACCATGGATTTTGGATATATTTCATAACCATATAAAATAAGATTTTTCACCAAAGGAAATCTTTTAATTCAAAGTTTAAGATAGGTTTTTAAAATTAAACCCAAAACAGCCCCCGTTCGACTAAGACGGCGTATATTCGATTTTAAGGTGTTCTTCGTGTTTACAAGTTTTATATCCTTATGTTAGCTTGACATATAGTCATAATACATGTGTTGAAGTATTTTAAAAGTCAAGTTAGAAGGATTAAGTTTATTTGCAAACAAGTTTAGAAATAATCTAAACTATGTTCTTGTTGTTATTAGTTATAAACTCAAAATAAGATAGCCATATGAATATGAATCGGATAAGATTATGAATAAGGTTACTACCTCAAATCAAATAAATAAAGTTTCTCGAGAAATAAGGAGAATATCTTGAGTTCAAAGATACCCTTGATGGCTTGGAATATCTTGAAGCAGAATCATGACACGAAAACAAGTTCAAGTAAGATTGCTACTTGATTTAAGATAGTTATGTTTATAGAAATTGAACCAAAGTTTGAATATGATTATTACCTTGATAAAAAGGAGTAGTGTCACGACCCTACTTTTTCCGTTATCTTTTCCGTTAATTATTTAACGACCGTTAACTGTTAGTGTGCCACGTCATTTCTATGACCTATATTATTATTTGTAATAATATATATATATATATATATATATATATATATATATATATATATATATATATATATATATATATATATATATATATATATATATATATATATATTAATTATTATGTGTTATGTGAATATTTGTATTCATATTTTAATTTATACATTTCTACGTCTCGCGGATTTCCATCCGGCGAATCTTTTTGGTTTTCAAACCAACGGACGCGTTTTTGGGATATTTAAATCCTAAATATTTTAAATATGATATTTTAAGATCATATTATTATATAGTGTATTTATATTTATTTTTCGTCGCGCGTTTGTTATCTTTCCGGATTTTTAATCGCGTAAGTGCGTTTTCGCGTTTCGGGACTCGATCGGGCTTTCGGGCCATCAGGAAATTATATTTAAGTGAGATGGGCTAGTAGGGCCCACTCCCATCCCACCATTCGGCCGAAGTCACAAGGGAGGGGGGTATTACTCCCTTGTTTTCCCATTTGTGATTTAATTTCCTTTTTCATCAAAATTAATCTAAACCTAAACTTATTAATTTTGCTCTCCTCCTTCTCCTATTCCCCTTGTGCCGTTGCCATCACCACCATAAACCACCATCTTCATCAATTTTCAAGCTTGGATCAAGAGATAACTAGTATAATCGGATTCCTCTCGTCTTTCTCTACGCGACTACGTTGTTTGTTTCTCGATCAGGGTATAAACCCTAACCCTAGAATTTTCTATTTTTCATTTATTTACTGTATTTTGATGTTTAATTGATAGTATGATGTTTGTGGATTATTGTAATGGTGTTTGTATGCATAGATGTACTCAAAATTGCATGTTTTCGGTTTGTAAATTTCTGGACAGCAGCTATTTCGTGATTTCTGGGTTTGTGACTGATATAAAAGTTAAAATAAACTATCTAGATGAGTTCCTCTCATCAAGACATTAATTTTAGACTCCGGATTCATGTCGTTTCGATTCCCGGAGCCCTAGTTATGATCAAATTACTTTTTGTTAAAATTGAATTGTGTTATGGACAAGAACCAGGTTGGGTCCGACTTTGTGACCATCCTTGGTGTCTTTGGGGTGTGTCATTTTGTTAGGACTGATGGTGGGACGAATTTTCATGTTCGGGTCACCTAAATCTGAGCAACGGTTCACCCGTTGTGCCTAAATCACTGTTTTGAGTAAATTGAAGTCCCAAGTGGTGTCATTGCTGATTACCACGACCTAGGGACTGTTCTTGGAGTGTTCTTGAGTACACCATTGTGTCGGGTGATTTGGATAGGCGGAGATGCATATAAGGCTCGCCAGAAATCGACACCCGGGGCTCAAAATACGACCCGATGAACTTTTGAATTAAAAACTTATGGTTAATGATTAAACTTATGATAAAATTTATGGATTTCATTATTAATTAATTACTTATGATAAAAGAGGTAATTATTATTATTTAAGACTTATGATATAAATATTTATTATATCATTTAATTATTATTTATGATTTAATTAACATTTTAATTTAACTTATGATTAATGACACTTTTATTATTAATGGAAAATACTTATGATAAGTATTAAATTTATTTTATAAGAATATTATTATAAGACTTATAATGAAGATTAAATAATTATTTAATTATTATAAGACTTAATTATTATTTAATTATGATTTAATTATTAAATACTTATGATTTAATAATTATATTTAGAAACTTATGATATGATTAATAATTCATTATTAATTAATAATACTTATGATATGATTTAAAATTTATTATTAATTAATAATATTTATATTATGAATAATATTTAATTAATTAATTAAATACTTATGTTATATTAATTATATCATTTCAACTTATATTAACTTTAATAATTCATTTTATTTAATTAAACTTATGTTATGACATAATTATACACTTTTAACTTTAATAAACATTATAACTTATGTTATTATTATAACTTACACTTTTCAAATTAACGTTGACTATGTTTGACCAAGTTTGACTTTTGAGTTGACTTTCGGTTGACTTTGACTTTCAGTTGACTTTTGTTGACTTTCTAAATAAGGAAACTTTCCTAACTTAAAAACTTTCCAAAAATAGAAACTTTCCAAAAATAGAAACTTTTCAAAAATAGAAACTTTCCAAAAATGGAAACCTGCTAAAAATAGAAACTTTCTATAAATAGAAAGTATGTGTCCGTACGCTGTTCCAGTCAAACCAATGCTTGCCGAGTATTGTTCTATGTCTACTTGCAACATGTACAATAGCTATCATACTAAGACTTGACCTAAGTTAGTTATTTATATCGACCTGCTTTATTTATAGGTCGGCGTTGTGATCGTTCCTGATCACTTTACTCTATTTGCTGTTCGCTTGTTTGTGAGATTTCTTCAGTTGCTTTTAAGGTGAGTTATAGTCCCGTTTTTACATACTTTTTAAAGTATATTTTTGGGATGTGATTACATGCATTTTCATTTACGTTTAGACACAAGTAACAGTTAAATTTAATTATTCATTGTGAGTTGGACAAAAATATTCCCTAGTCTGGTAACTGTAATCATTGGTTTCTACTGGTGAACGCGAATCCTACGGATAGATCTATCGGGTTTGACAACCCCATTTCGAGCTAGTCGCGCTAGCAATTTATAATCAGAATGTTTAGTACTTCGTAATTTGTTGTAGATACACTGTCCAAGTGTATATTTTTATTGTGTTTGGCAAGGGTAAATAAAGGGTTAAGTGGTTACCAGGTGGCTCATTGATAATGGAATAATGTTTAATGTTTTCTAACATTTTTAAATCTTGTGGTCTAAAGTTTACTTATTTACTTAAACCTATAATTCACTCAACCTTTGTGTTGACAGTTTACTTGCATGTTTTCACAGGTACTTGAGTTATATGATGCTTCCGCTGTCTTTAGAAGAGTCTGCATGCATTTGGGCAGATTTTATGAAACAATTTATGAAACTTAAGTTGGCATTCTATTTTTGGATAATTTAAATTGTGGGTTTGTTGGCAAGGATTTGTGTCAACTTTTGGTTTATTACTATGGTTGGTTGTTTAAAACTACATATTTGGGTTTGTTTCCTTTTTGGGAAACTTTTGAAATAAAAGAATGCAACTTTGTTTATTTAATTCATTTAAGTCCGATCAAGCTGCGGGACCAACTGACGGATCCGTTAAGTGTTTTGACGGGGTCGTCACATGTGGTATCAGAGCGTTGGTTGTAGGGAACTAGGCGGTCTTAATGTGGTCAACCCGTGGTTATTAGGGTGCATTAGAGTCTAGTCTACAGCCCGACCTTTTTGCAATAGCATTATTATGCATTTCATTTCATATAAGTTATATTATTAGCTTTCATATCTTTTTGGTATGTGGTTTGCGGTTTTGCTGTTTGCAGATGTCAACTTCGAGCGATAACTCTGTTGCTGCTCCTGCTCCACCGTCTCCTGCTAGACGTCGTGCTAATCAACCAGAGATCGATGATCCTGTTCATTACTATTTTTCTACCATTACTCATATGAACCGGGCTTATAATGAGGTGACACGTATTAATGCCCTTGGTGATTGTTTGCGCACCTTGCCACATAATGAAGTTATGGACGAGATCCGTGCCGACATGGGTAACTTTATCACTTTCAAGCATAGGGTTGAGGATGCGAACCGTAAGCGTGATCGAGAAGTTAATGCTAAGTTCGAGGCTCTCGAGAGCACTGTTCGTGTGTTGAAGGAAGAGTTGGATGTTGTGAAAGGGAAGTTGCGTAAGTATGAGGATCCTGCTGAGACTCATGCTGGACCAGCTTATCACACCCGCTCTAAGCGAATGTGATGTGATTATTCATATTGATTATCTATTTCATTAGACTTAATGTCCTTTTTATACATACATTTTGGGTTATGTACGGCGTTTTGCCGAGGATTTTATTAATATTTTATTATGGGATATTTTTCATTATGTATGGATGGTTATTTTTATGACATATATTATCATTATCATGTTTTATTTCTGATGTTGTGGCTATTGGCATGTTATATTATGGGTAATATATGTTCATATATGTTAGGTGCTATGTATGTTGTATGATGTTATCATAAAATATGTATGCATGTGATGGTTATTTCTATAACAATCATAACTGTCATGTTATTACTCATAGTGTTAGTTGACTAATATCTTAATGGTTAGTCTTTTCGTGTTTTGATCTATTCCTTTATGACACTAGTATTATTCTTGGTACTAACGATGTGTTATTCTATTTTGAAGATCATGCCTCCAAGAGAGTCCACTGAAGCGCGTATGCAATGCCTGATCAATGAAGGAATTGCCGCTACTATAGCAGCAAATGCTAATGTTAACGCCAATGTGAACAACAACGTGGGATGCTCCCACAAAACTTTTATGGCTGGTCGACCCCAAGAATTCAGTGGTACGGAAGGACCAATAGGGCTTACTCGTTGGTTTGAGAAAATCGAATCTATTTTCAGGGTCAGTCGGGTCCGTGAAGAGGACAAAGTTAGTTTCGCTTGTTGCACTCTCAAGGATAGTGCCTTGACATGGTGGAACAATCTGGTTAGTAGTTTGGGAAGCGATGTAGCTTATGGTTTGGCCTGGAATGATTTTAAGGAAAGATTGATCACCCGCTATAGACCTCGGGGTGAGCTTAAGAAGCTAGAGGTTGAGTTCAAGAATTTGAAAATGCATGGCACCGAGTTAGATGCCTATGAACGAAGGTTTTTCGAGTTAACTTTGCTGTGTCCGAGGGTTTATGCGGATGAGGACCGCAAAATTGAGGCTTACATTGATGGTTTGTCTGAGAAGATTGAACACGGGGTTGAGTCTAGTGAACCCCAGACTATTGAGGCGGCTATGTCTATGGCCCACAAACTTAATGATAAGGTGTTGAGAAGAAGCAAGACTACAGTTGTTGAAAGTAGTGAGGAGGTTGTCAAGAAGGCTGATAATGGGAAACGAAAGTGGGATAACAACCGCAATCAAAACTAAAATCAGCAGAAGAAACAGGATACCTCAGGTGCTAATAACAGAAATCAGCGTGTGTGTCCTCGTTGCTATAAAGCTCATGATGGTTACTGCACAGTTACTTGTAAGAGGTGCTCTAAGCAAGGGCACATTGCTAAAGATTGTACAGTGCTTTTGCCGGGGGCTGCTACTCCCGCGACTGGTGGTAATAATAATAATGTTGGTAATAGAGGTGGTAACGGTAACGGTAATGGGAAATCGAATAATGGAGGTAATCCAAGGGTTTGTTATGAGTGTGGGAAGCTGGGGCATTTCCGAGATGCTTGTCCCAACAAGAAGACTGCAGAGACTGCACGCGGCCGAGCGTTCAACATTAATGCTAAGGATGCGGAGGAAGATCCTAAGCTTGTTACTGGTACGTTCTCAGTCAACGATTTATCAGTTTATGTGTTATTTGATTCAGGGGCTGATTTAAGTTTCGTGTCGAGTAAATTAAGTCCGAGAATCAAAACGCCGTTAACTCTCTTAGACAATACTTATGTTGTTAAAGTAGCTAATGGTAAAGAACTTACTGCTAAGACTGTACATCGTAAGTGTAACATTAATCTGGGTGGTAGGGATTTCGAGATAGATTTGATACCGATTGAACTTGGTAGTTTTCATATTGTTATTGGTATGGATTGGTTGTCTGCGAACCGTGCTGAGATCGTATGTTATGATAAGGCTATTCGTATTACTGATGTGATTGGAGAGCCACTGATGGTCTTTGGAGATAAGAAATGCACACAGTTAAACCTTATTAGCTGTATGAAAGTTCGTAAACATCTCCGCAAAGGCTGTCATGCTATTCTTGCTCATGTTGTTGATCCTAGTAAGGAAGTAAAGAACGTTGATGACGTTCACATTGTTAGGGATTTTCCCGAGGTGTTTCCCGATGACTTACCTGGCCTTCCGCCGCAACGCGCGGTAGAATTTCAAATTGATCTTATTCCCGGCGCTGCTCCTGTAGCACGTGCTCCTTATCGTCTTGCGCCTTCCGAACTTCAAGAATTGTCGAGTCAACTTCGTGAGTTGTTAGACAAAGGTTTTATTCGTCCTAGTTCGTCCCCTTGGGGAGCTCCCGTACTGTTTGTTAAGAAGAAAGATGGTTCCTTTCGTTTATGCATTGATTATCGTGAACTGAATAAGCTCACTGTTAAAAATCGTTTTCCTCTTCCGAGAATTGATGATCTGTTCGATCAACTTCAGGGTTCGTCTGTTTATTCAAAAATTGATCTTCGTTCTGGCTATCATCAATTGCGTGTTAAAGAATCTGATGTTTCAAAAACTGCTTTTCGCACCCGTTACGGTCACTTTGAATTTCTTGTTATGCCGTTCGGATTGACAAATGCACCTGCTGTGTTCATGGACCTCATGAATCGTGTGTGTAGACCCTATCTGGACAAGTTCGTTATTGTTTTCATCGACGACATCCTTATCTATTCTAAGAGTGATGAAGAGCACGAAGAACACTTGAGGTTAGTGCTTGATTTGTTAAAGAAAGAAGAGTTGTACGCTAAGTTCTCTAAGTGTGCTTTTTGGTTAAGAGAAGTTCAGTTCCTTGGTCATATTGTTAACAAACAAGGAATACAAGTTGATCCTGCTAAATTGAGGTGATTGAAAAGTGGGAAACCCCGAAAACTCCTACTCAGATTCGTCAGTTCTTAGGGTTGGCAGGTTACTATCGAAGGTTCATTCAGTATTTCTCTCGTATTGCGAAACCTCTTACTGCTTTAACGCATAAGGGGAAGAAGTATGAGTGGAAGGATGAACAAGAGAATGCTTTTCAGATTTTGAAGAAGAAGTTGACTACCGCTCCGATTTTGTCACTACCGGAGGGTAATGACGATTTTGTTGTTTATTGTGATGCATCGCGACAAGGCTATGTTTGCGTTTTGATGCAACGAAAGAAGGTTATTGCGTATGCGTCACGACAGTTGAAGATTCACGAACAGAACTATACAACTCATGATTTAGAGTTGGGGGCTGTTGTTTTTGCGCTTAAAATTTGGAGACACTATCTTTATGGTGTCAAGAGTACTGTGTACACCGATCACAAGAGTCTTCAACATATCCTCGATCAGAAACAGTTGAACATGAGACAACGAAGATGGATTGAGACGTTGAATGATTATAATTGTGACCTTTTGTATCACCCGGGTACTGCCAATGTTGTGGCTGATGCATTGAGTCGTAAAGAAAGGACTGAACCTCGCAGGGTTAGGGCCTTGAATATGACAGTTAGATCAAACCTCGTTAGGCAGATTCTTGAGGCACAACAAGAAGCCTTAAAGAAGGAGAATTTCGCGAAGGAGAATGTAGAAAAGTTAGCTAAGAAGTTTGAAGTACGAGCTGATGGTACTAGGTATTTTGCGGGACGTCTTTGGGTTCCGAAATTTGGAGGTCTTCGACAACTTGTTTTGGATGAGGCTCATAAGTCTAGATACTCTATTCATCCTGGTTTAGGAAAGATGTATCAGGATCTTAAGGAGCTGTATTGGTGGCATAATTTGAAAGGTGATGTAGCTAAGTATGTGACTAAGTGTTTGACCTGTGCTAAGGTTAAAGCTGAACATCAAAAACCGTCTGGACTTTTGGTGCAACTAGAAATTCCCGAGTGGAAGTGGGAAGGTATCACTATGGATTTTATTACTAAGTTACCAAGAGTATCGGGTGGCTATGATGCGATTTGGGTGATTGTAGATCGACTCACTAAGTCGGCTCACTTTTTGCCGATTAGGGAAACGGAGTCAATGGAGAAACTCACCCGTTTGTATTTGAAAGAGATTTTTTCTAGGCATGGTGTTCCTGTTTCCATTATTTTTGACCGAGACAGTCGATTTGTGTCGAGGTTTTGGCGATCTTTACAGGAAGCCTTGGGTACTAGGTTGGATATGAGCACCGCTTATCACCCTCAAACGGATGGTCAAAGTGAAAGGACCATTCAGACATTAGAAGATATGTTGCGAGCGTGCGTCATTGATTTTGGAAATGGGTGGGATAAATATTTGCCGCTAGCTGAGTTTTCTTATAACAACAGTTACCACGCAAGTATTAAAGCCGCACCGTTTGAAGCTTTGTACGGTAGGAAATGTAGGTCTCCTATTTGTTGGAATGAGGTTGGGGATGCTCAACTTACAGGTCCAGAGATTATTCACGAGACTACTGAGAAGATTGTACAAATTAAAGAAAGGTTGAGAACTGCTAGAAGTCGGCAAAAGAGTTATGCCGATAAGGGAAGGAAAGATGTTGAATTTCAAGTTGGTGATCGTGTTATGTTAAAAGTTTCGCCTTGGAAGGGCGTAATTCGTTTTGGTAAACGAGGAAAGTTAAGTCCTCGTTTCGTGGGACCTTTTGAGATTATTGAAAGAGTTTGATCGGTGGCTTATCGTTTGAAATTGCCACAAGAACTCAGTGCTGTTCACGATGTTTTCCATATTTCGAATTTAAAGAAGTGCTTGGCTGAATTTGATCAGACTATTCCTTCGGAGGAACTTCAAGTTGATAAGCAATTGCATTTTATTGAGGAGCCTGTTGAAATTATAGACCGAGAGGTTAAGACTCTTAAACAGAGCAGAATTCCTATTGTTCGGGTCAGATGGAACGCTAGACGCGGTCCCGAGTTCACTTGGGAGCGTGAAGACCAGATGAAGCAGAAATACCCGCATTTATTCTCAGATGCCGAGTCAACCCCTGCGCCTGCTTAAATTTCGGGACGAAATTTCCGTAACGGGAAGGTACTGTCACGACCCTACTATTTCCGTTATCTTTTCCGTTAATTATTTAATGACCGTTAACTGTTAGTGTGCCACGTCATTTCTATGACCTATATTATTATTTGTAATAATATATATATATATATATATATATATATATATATATATATATATATATATTATGTGTTATGTGTTATGTGAATATTTGTATTCATATTTTAATTTATACATTTCTACGTCTCGCGGATTTCCATCCGGCGAATCTTTTTGGTTTTCAAACCAACGGACGCGTTTTTGGGATATTTAAATCCTAAATATTTTAAATATGATATTTTAAGATCATATTATTATATAGTGTATTTATATTTATTTTTCGTCGCGCGTTTGTTATCTTTCAGGATTTTTAATCGCGTAAGTGCGTTTTCGCGTTTCGGGACTCGATCGGGCTTTCGGGCCATCAGGAAATTATATTTGAGTGAGATGGGCTAGTAGGGCCCACTCCCATCCCACCATTCGGCCGAAGTCACAAGGGAGGGGGGTATTACTCCCTTGTTTTCCCATTTGTGATTTAATTTCCTTTTTCATCAAAATTAATCTAAACCTAAACTAATTAATTTTGCTCTCCTCCTTCTCCTCTTCCCCTTGTGCCGTCACCATCACCACCATAAACCACCATCTTCACCAATTTTCAAGCTTGGATCAAGAGATAACTAGTATAATCGGATTCCTCTCGTCTTTCTCTACGCGACTACGTTGTTTGTTTCTCGATCAGGGTATAAACCCTAACCCTAGAATTTTCTATTTTTCATTTATTTACTGTATTTTGATGTTTAATTGATAGTATGATGTTTGTGGATTATTGTAATGGTGTTTGTATGCATAGATGTACTCAAAATTGCATGTTTTCGGTTTGTAAATTTCTGGACAGCAGCTATTTCGTGATTTCTGGGTTTGTGACTGATATAAAAGTTAAAATAAACTATCTAGATGAGTTCCTCTCATCAAGACATTAATTTTAGACTCCGGATTCATGTCGTTTCGATTCCCGGAGCCCTAGTTATGATCAAATTACTTTTTGTTAAAATTGAATTGTGTTATGGACAAGAACCAGGTTGGGTCCGACTTTGTGACCATCCTTGGTGTCTTTAGGGTGTGTCATTTGGTTAGGACTGATGGTGGGACGAATTTTCATGTTCGGGTCACCTAAATCCGAGCCACGGTTCACCCGTTGTGCCTAAATCACTGTTTTGAGTAAATTGAAGTCCCAAGTGGTGTCATTGCTGATTACCAAGACTTAGGGACTGTTCTTAGAGTGTTCTTGAGTACACCATTGTGTTGGGTGGTTTGGATAGGCGGAGATGCATATAAGGCTCGCCAGAAATCGACACCCGGGGCTCAAAATACGACCCGATGAACTTTTGAATTAAAAACTTATGGTTAATGATTAAACTTATGATAAATTTATGGCTTTCATTATTAATTAATTACTTATGATAAAAGAGGTAATTATTATTATTTAAGACTTATGATATAAATATTTATTATATCATTTAATTATTATTTATGATTTAATTAACATTTTAATTTAACTTATGATTAATGACACTTTTATTATTAATGGAAAATACTTATGATAAGTATTAAATTTATTTTATAAGAATATTATTATAAGACTTATAATGAAGATTAAATAATTATTTAATTATTATAAGACTTAATTATTATTTAATTATGATTTAATTATTAAATACTTATGATTTAATAATTATATTTAGAAACTTATGATATGATTAATAATTCATTATTAATTAATAATACTTATGATATGATTTAAAATTTATTATTAACTAATAATATTTATATTATGACTAATATTTAATTAATTAATTAAATACTTATGTTATATTAATTATATCATTTCAACTTATATTAACTTTAATAATTCATTTTATTTAATTAAACTTATGTTATGACATAATTATACACTTTTAACTTTAATAAACATTATAAATTATGTTATTATTATAACTTACACTTTTCAAATTAACGTTGACTATGTTTGACCAAGTTTGATTTTTGAGTTGACTTTCGGTTGACTTTGACTTTCAGTTGACTTTTGTTGACTTTCTAAATAAGAAAACTTTCCTAACTTAAAAACTTTCCAAAAATAGAAACTTTCCAAAAATAAAAACCTGCTAAAAATAGAAACTTTCTATAAATAGAAAGTATGTGTTCGTACGCTGTTCCAGTCAAACCGATGCTTGCCGAGTATTGTTCTATGTCTACTTGCAACATGTACAATAGTTATCATACTAAGACTTGACCTAAGTTAGTTATTTATATCGACCTGCTTTATTTATAGGTCGGCGTTGTGATCGTTCCTGATCACTTTACTCTATTTGCTGTTCGCTTG
Organism: Rutidosis leptorrhynchoides; assembly: GCF_046630445.1. Lineage (NCBI taxonomy): Eukaryota > Viridiplantae > Streptophyta > Magnoliopsida > Asterales > Asteraceae > Rutidosis > Rutidosis leptorrhynchoides. The sequence goes on along the minus strand of NC_092334.1, from coordinate 369,795,689 downwards.
TTTGTGAGATTTCTTCAGTTGCTTTTAAGGTGAGTTATAGTCCCGTTTTTACATACTTTTCAAAGTATATTTTTGGGATGTGATTACATGCATTTTCAGTTACGTTTAGACACAAGTAACAGTTAAATTTAATTATTCATTGTGAGTTGGACAAAAATATTTCCTAGTCTGGTAACTGTAATCATTGGTTTCTATTGGTGAACGCGAATCCTACGGATAGATCTATCGGGTTTGACAACCCCATTTCGAGCTAGTCGCGCTAGCAATTTATAATCGGAATGTTTAGTACTTCGTAATTTGTTGTAGATACACTGTCCAAGTGTATATTTTTATTGTGTTTGGCAAGGGTAAATAAAGGGTTAAGTGGTTACCAGGTGGCTCATTGATAATGGAATAATGTTTAATGTTTTCTAACATTTTTAAATCTTGTGGTCTAAAGTTTACTTATTTACTTAAACCTATAATTCACTCAACCTTTGTGTTGACAGTTTACTTGCATGTTTTCACAGGTACTTGAGTTATATGATGCTTCCGCTATCTTTAGAAGAGTCTGCATGCATTTGGGCAGATTTTATGAAACAATTTATGAAACTTAAGTTGGCATTCTATTTTTGGATAATTTAAATTGTGGGTTTGTTGGCAAGGATTTGTGTCAACTTTTGGTTTATTACTATGGTTGGTTGTTTAAAACTACATATTTGGGTTTGTTTCCTTTTTGGGAAACTTTTGAAATAAAAGAATGCAACTTTGTTTATTTAATTCATTTAAGTCCGATCAAGCTGTGGGACCAACTGACGGATCCATTAAGTGTTTTGACGGGGTCGTCACAAGTAGAGTTTATGAGTTAACAAGGTATTCTTGAAGCTAGTTTATGATCAAATTGATGAAGACTTGCTAGTACTTGAAATATGTGTGTTTAAAAGAGTTTAAAGAGTAAGAAATGGAGAGATAGCTTATAGCTCTTGTGTGTGTGAATTATGATAGTGAATTGTAAGTAAGATTGAATGAATATGAGTAAAAATGATGCTAGTAGTCGTGGTCTTTTATGGCTAAAGGATGATTAATGATTTTTTGTAATGTTATGTAATAATTCATGATAAAATGGATGATTAATAAGTTCTTTTGTAATCTTGCTAAATAATTGATACTAGATTACAAATAATGGTTCCCACATGTTTCTTAATCATTTAGGGCTGCTAAGGAGCTGATTATTGAGGTGTATATATATATATATATATATATATATATATATATATATACCAATAGTAAATACATCTAGAAGCTGTGTATTGTACGAGTACGAATACGGGTGCATACGAGTAGAATTGTTGATGAAACTGAACGAGGATGTAATTGTAAGCATTTTTGTTAAGTAGAAGTACTTTGATATATGTCTTGAAGTCTTTCAAAAGTGTACTAATACATCTTAAAACACTACATGTATATACATTTTAACGGAGTCGTTAAGTCATCGTTAGTCGTTACATGTAAGTGTTGTTTTGAGACCTTTAAGTTAACGATCTTGTTAAATATAATTGACCCATTGTTATTACACTTAAATGAGATGTTAAATTGTTATGTTAACATGTTAACATGGTGTATTATCATATCTAATTTCATATATATATGTGTGAAATACTATTACAACGATAATCGTTACATATATGTATATTGTTTCGAAGTCTTTAAGTTAGTAGTCTCATCTTATATATATAACCAATTGTTATTATATTTAATGAGATACTTAAATATCATTTTATCAAATCATAAGTATATAAATATATATATATATATATATATATATATATATATATATATATATATATATATATATATCCATATATACATCATTATATAATTATTTCGAGTTATGACGTTCATGAATCGTCAGATAAACTGGGTGGCCAAATATTTGTATAAAATTCATTTCAAATAACCAAATCTTAATGAGTTTGATTGCTTAACATGTTGGAAACATTAATTATGTAAATATTAATCTTCTATATATTAGCGGAAAAATCCGGGTCGTTACACTATAGAACTAGGGAATGGTAATCTAATGTTTAACGACCCGTCAAAGTACACTTGACGACCATCGTTATCTTGGTCCCACAGCTTGATCATAACTCTAAATGAATTTAATAAATAACCTTGGATTCTTTATTTAAAAATGATTTTCTATAAAGGAAACCTACCAAAATATGTAAGTTTAGAAAAACCATACAAAAATACTTAATCAAAAGTTGACCAAAACAAAGTCAACAAACTCCCACAATTTAATGTATCAAAATAGAATGCAAGTTAATATTTAACAAAAGCTGCCATCATAAATATGCAGACTCTCTAAGCACAGCGGAAGCAATCAATCATGAACCTGAGAATAAAACATGCGAGTAACTGTCAACAAAAATGTTGAGTGAATTATAGGTTTAATATTGCAAACAATATTTAATTTAAACCATAAAAATTTATGTTTGAAAACATAAAGCCTTATTTTGGACCACAAAAATTATATGCTCGAAAACATATAAAACATTATTCCATTAACCCGTGAGCCACCTGGTAACCACTTAACCAATTCCACCCTTACCAAACACAATATACACTGAACAGGTGTATCTTCAAATAATTACGAAGTACTAATACATTCCGTCTTCAAAAATTGCTAGCGCGACTAGCACGAAATGGGGTTGTCAAACCCGATAGATCTATCCATAGGATTCGCGTTCACTAGTAGAAACCAGTGATTACAATTACCAGATTAGGGAATATTTTTGTTCGACTCACAATGAATAATTTAAACCAACTTCCACTTGTGTCCAATATGAAAAATAAAATGCATGTATTCTCATCCCAAAAGATATAAAATAGAAATATGAGACTATAACTCACCTTAAAGCAAAAGAAGTAACTACACAAAAAGCGAACAGCAAACGAAGTAAAGTGATCAAGAATGATCACAACGCCGACCTATAAATAAAGCAGGTCGATATAAATAACTAACTTAGGTCAAGTCTTAGTATGATAGTTATAGTACTTGTTGCAAGTAGACATAGAAAAACACTCAGTATGCTTAGGTTTGATCAGGACAGCGTAAGGACACGTACTTTCTATTTTTAGCAGGTTTTCATTTTTGAAAAGTTTCTATTTTAGGAAGGTTTCTATTTTAGGAAAGTTTCTATTTTTAGAAAGTTTCTATTTTTAGAAAGTTTCTATTTTTGGAAAGTTTCCATATTTAGAAAGTTGCTATTTTTGGAAAGTTATAAGTTAGGAAAGTTTCCTTAATTAGAAAGTCAACAAAAGTTAACTGAAAGTCAAAGTCAACCGAAAGTCAACTCAAAAGTTAGCCTTGGTCAAACATAGTCAACATTGAATTTTAAAGTATAAATTATATTAATAATATAAGTTATAATGTTATTTAAAGTCATATATGTATAATCATGTCATATCATAAGTTTAATTAAATTAAAATGAATTATTAAAGTTACATAAGTTTAAATGATAAAATTAATATAACATAAGTATTTAATTAATTAAATATTAATCATAATATAAGTATTATTAATTAATGATAAATTTTAATCATATCATAAGTATTATTAATTAATAATGAATTATTAATCATATCATAAGTTTCTAATTATAATCATTAAATCATAAGTATTTAATAATTAAATTATAATTAAATAATAACTAAGCCTTATAATAATTAAATAATTAATTAATCCTTATTATAAGTCTTATTATAATAATCTCATAACATAATTTTATTACTTACCATAAGTATTTCTCATTAATAATAAAAGTATTATTAATCATAAGTTTAATTAAATGTTTAATTAATCATAATGTAATTAATAAATGATATAATAAATATGTATATCATAAGTCTTAAATTAAAATAATTACTTTTTATATCATAAGTAATTTAATAATAATGAAAATCATTATTTATATCATAAGTTCAAATTTTATAATCATAAGTTTAATTAAACGTTCGTCGGGTCATAACTTGAGCCCCGGGTGTCGGTTTTTGACGAGTCTTATATATATATCCTCGTCTAACCAAACCACCCGACACATTAGTGCACTCAAGAACACCCTAAGATCAGTACCCAAGTCATGACCTACAGCCATGAATCAACTTGGAACTTTAATCCGTTCAAAATCTTGTTTTAGCCACTCCGGGTGATCCGTGGCTCGGATTTCGATGACCCGAACATGAATGTTCATCCAATCATCAATCCTAACCCAATAGTACACCCTAGAGCCTTAAAAAATGGTCACAAAGTCAGACCCCAACTGATCATATTCGTTTTTACATTTCAATTTCATCAAAACCCTAAATCGGGCATAACTTTTGATCCGAAACTCAAAACAACATGAATCCAAAGCCTAAAATTATTGTCTTGATGAGAGGAACTCATCTATATACTTTATTTAATCAAGAATCCATGTTAAGTTCACTGATTTTAACCAACAAGCTGCTGTCCAAAATTAATCAACCCGAAAACATATGAAATCGAGTATTTCTACGCATAATAACAACAATACAATCATGCACAAGTACTATAACATCATCATACATACAAAATCAGTAAAAATAATTACGAAATGAAAAAAAATTAGGGTTCATGAATATACCCTAATCAAAGAACAAGTAGTATGATTGCGTAGATCTTGAAATGGTGAATCCGGAAACGATAAAAGCCCCAAATCTTCAATGTAAAAATAAAGAGATGATGATGATGATATTAGAGTGAAGGTGAACATCCAAGAGAAGGAGGAGGAAAGCAAAAATTTAATTTTAGGTTAAAATGAGGTGAAATGAGCTTTTTGATCAAATGGAATACAAGTTTGCCAAAGTGACAAAATCAACCCTCCCCTCACCCCTTGTGGGTTTCGGCCAAAAATAGGAGGAGAATGGGCTTCTCTTAGCCCATCATGAAGAGTAGTGAAATTACTTGTGGCCCGAAAGCCTGAACGGATCCCGATTCGTGAAAACACGGCCACACGATTAAATATTCGGAAAGATAACATATACGCGAAAAATAAAATATATAAACACTATATAAAATCATATGACATCAAAATATCATATTTAAAATAAATGAGATTCAAAAATCTCAAAAGTCTGACCGTTGGTTTGAAAACCGAAAAGATTCGCCGGATAGAAATTCACGACACGTAGAAACGTACAACTTTAAATATGAATTCAAATATTCACATAACAAATAATAATTAATATATTATTACAAAAATAATAATATAGGTCATATAAATGACGTGGCACGAATAACAATTAACGGACGTTAAATAATAAACGGTAAAAGATAACGGAAAAAGTAGGGTCGTGACATAATGAGTGCTGATAAGGTCCACCGTGACTGTACTTTGACTTTGGCTGGAACATCGTTTAAGATAGATGTGATACCGATTAAGCTAGGAAGTTTCGACCTTGTGGTTGGAATGGACTGGCTAGCCGAGAATAGAGCCGACATTGTTTGTCATCAGAAAGCGGTTCACATTCCTGTTATCGAAGGTGAACCTCTAATGGTGTATGGAGAGCGAAGCAATACGCCGTTATGTCATACCCCGTCCAAAATCTTCCTGAACGAATACAATAACATATGGTACCATTACGATGAACGGACCTCTATATGCCATGAACGACTCCATGTAATATCTCTAAAATGAGTAAATGCACAGCGGAAGATTTCTTTCGTACCTGAAAATAAACATGCTTTAAAGTGTCAACCAAAAGGTTGGTGAGTTCATAGGTTTATCATAAAACAATAAAATTCATCATTTTAATAGACCACAATATTTAAATTCTGCATGGTACAAATGGGCCCGAATCCTATACCCACCTGTAATGTACATGGGATATCTTTGAAATACAGTACACATTTCTCGTGTACGAAATCATCTTTCATAAATCTTAGTAACCGTACACATATCTCGTGCACAAAGATAACATACACATAACCTGTGTATAAAATCATTCTCTCGATACATAACATTCACTTTTTATTGCTTTCATAACTTGGCTTGGTAACCGACCTTAACAATATAATGTGCATAATAATATCCCCAAAACAGAACATCTCGTCTGTATAATAATCATATAAACCTCGAAGTACTAAACACCACGATCACTAGCTCTTCCGTCTAGTGAACATTCTGGGTGGGGGTGTCAAACCCGGTAGCTACCTTTAGGATTCTCGTGAATTAGGGCCATACCCTATTCTAATTCTTAGATTACCAAGCAATAATAATCAGGGAAAAAATATTCACAACAATTAGTGGCAATTATCACGTCCAACTAATTCAATAATAATCCACAGAACTTCTGTCTGCATAATAATTCATTCAATGAATGTTTTGCTTGTGTCTATCTCGTCAAATATTTATAAAGCATTTCATATATTCGCAGTTCAAAATATATTTCAAAAGCATTTAATAAAGCATTTGAAAAAATAGCGCATGTATTCTCAGCCCCAAAAATGTAAAGAGTAAAAGGGAATCAAATGAACTCACGCATATAAATATTATAAAACTGTTAATAAAGCATTTGCATGTATTCTCAGCCCAAAAAAATGTAATGAGTAAAAAGGGAGCAAATGAACTCACATAATGTATTTTGTAGTAAAAATACATACAACGACATTGAAAAAGTATAAGGTTGGCCTCGGATTCACGAACCTATATCATTTTTGTATATATATTAACACACATAATTGTAATCGAACAAATTTATATATACAGTTATTAGTGATAACATTTTTATATTATTAACTTATAGGTTTCATTTTTTAATTAAATATATTCATTATATATAGTTTAAATAAGTAAAGATATTAATATAGTTAAGTTATGTGTATTAATTATATTTTTATCTATATATATCTATATATATATATATATATATATATATATATATATATATATATATATATATATATATATATATATATATATATATATCATATATCATATATACATATAATAATAATATTGATTTTAATAATAACAATGATAATTTCAATAAGTTTAATAATAATCAATAATAATAAAAATGATAATGATAAAGATAACACTAATACTATTGTTATAACAAATTATGCTTAACAAATCTTATTTATATATATTAAGTTAATAATATAAATACTGATATCAATATTTATAATGAGAATAATAAGGATATTATAATAATTATATTTTAACTTTCAATTACATTTAATATATTGATATTTCAATTTATTAAACATGTAATATAACATATTTTTAATATCTAATATTTACTTACAAATATTTACATAGACAGAACTATTCTAATTTCTTCATTTTATATATATACATATATATCTGTAATATAGCAATAATAATCAGGTATGGAAGTTATGTAAATATATTATATAATAATTTACAATTACGTATTGTGTCTTTATAAGTATTCATTTACTTAACTTTGTTCAATATCAATCGACTGACAATTGAGTGTTACTAACTTCGAAACCATATCTATATACACATAAATGTTCGTGAATCGTCGAGCATAGTCAAAGGGTAATTGATTACATGAATAAGGATTTCAAAACTTTCGAGACTCAAAATTACAGACTTTGCTTATCGTGTCGGAAACATATAAAGATTAAAGTTTAAATTTGGTCGGAAATTTTCGGGTCATCACAGTACCTACCCGTTAAAGAAATTTCGTCCTGAAATTTGGTAGAGGTCATCATGGATAACAATAAGAATGTTTTTATGACAAATATAAGTTGATAAATATAGTTTTATCATCATTGAGTAATATGGATAAAACTATTTGATGTTGTGAAGAGTACGAGTGAAGCTATCACCAAAGAGTGAAAGGAGTAGATATAGATTTGTCATATCTTTTGACGTAGACAGGTTGATTTCCGGAGTTCAAGAGATTTGGGGAAGATCTTAGTAACAAGATTTGATTCTTCGATAATTAAGGAAATTAGGATCCGCTTTAAATGCGATCATCCGTTTTGATTGCTTTGTCGGATATTTTACTATAAATCCACCCCCTTCATTTCCTTACAACTCACACCTTCTATTCTTTCTCCCTCAACCCATACTTTAAAGCATTCGTTAAAATGCTTCATCCAGTTCTGATTTTTTTATATAATCCTGACTTTCATATCTATCATTCTTCTTTTTCACCTGCCACCGGAGGAAGTTATTTTCTTCTACCATTACCTTGGGGTTATAGTGTTATTAACTTTCCCGTGCCTTTACGTGGCAATACGTATTGATATGCACGGTTTGTAATTTCCGAGTTGTCGTTGGGCTTTATATCTCCCCTTATGTTTCAAATCTTTTTGCCTTTCTATTCTTTTCTCGACCTCTAGTAAAGTGAGTAATGGTCCAGAATTTGCAGATATGAATTTCGGAATGAACATTGTTAATGTTCTAAGAAGGAAATCGTAATGGCACGATCTTGATTTGGTAAATTACCAGAATATCCGAAAAGATAAAACTATCAAGAAGATATATTCTTAATGTGCTTGGAGATTGAATAGAATGTAAGAGTCGTGTAAATGGCACATGATGACGGTATGTTCTGTGAATCATCACGTTCCATTAGAAACTCAGCATGAATTACTGTAATATAATCACGTTGATCAAGTGTCATTATATTATACTAACTCATGCATCAGTTCCCAACACTACTTCAAAAACATTCATATTTTAGATTCGAATTTCTCAGAATTTAGAAACTAAAACAGTTTTCCTTTCTGATGTAACACTGATATCGCGAAGAGATAAATAATTTCGGATGAGAATATTTATAAAAATATCCTCAGAAATATCGAAGATATTTATGATGATATTTTGGAATTTCTAAGTTCGATGGTTGATGAAGAAGGATTTTCCGCAAGATTTTAACATGAGTACGGAGATAGATATTCGTTGAAGGTTTCATCGGATCCAGAATTTCCTGGTTTCTTTGAATATATGGTATGGTCCTTGTATTTGGCCTTGGTCTCCTTCATGGTTTGTTCAATCTGTTTTTTAGTACCAAATTTTCTATCGAGCGTTCCTAACACTCCTTTCTTTATCATCGACTTTTGGCCGTTTAGACCATCTACAATTTTTCTGTTTCCTCTGCATTTAATGCTACGATATCTGAATCATCGGTTATCAACCCGAGGTGGTTTCAGGGGAATTGTGTTTTTAGATGATTAAACGCTGATGGTAATATGGTGACATATAAAAGGTTCTCCGGTAACAATAAAAGAGAATACATATAAATCAAGGTGATAATAAGGTTGGTTCGAACGAAAAGTAGAAGTTGATTTGCTGGAGCTGTGACAAAATTTACTACTTTGAAAGGAATTTCCAAGTTATTTTGGGTAATAATAACACTAAAGGAATTTGCACAGATACGTGTTAAACGTTTACTCAGGTTCCGAGAGTTTTAAAGTGCATAACTATATGCATCAATCTCTTCTTATGTAGATGAAGTGCGGTTGGTTCATCCTCTCGATTGATGTGTTTTCAAGAATCATGAAAGGTTTGAACGCAGATTGAAATCGTCAAGATACAAATGAGGTTTAAGATGAAATCAAGTGACAAACTTGAAGAATTGTTTAGTTTCATATGTTATAATCAATATTTTAATTCATTTTAATTGTCCACTGTTGGTAGTCCTTAGTTGATTAGTCCACAGTTAGCTAGGAACAGTTAGCTAGGATTTTGTTAGCGTGAATTCTTAACAAAATTCTCATAGTTAATTTGTTTGTTTCTAACAAATTTTATTCCGTCAAATGTTTTCTTCATTATGCCACTTGTTGGATTCTGGTAGGTCAAAATCCAAATATGAAATTTGAATGGAAATGGTTATTCTGTGGTGAACGGATTCATTTATCTGTGGATGTAAGTAGGATAGGAAATGACTGTTGAATCAGATTTGAAGAATGTACAGTGTAACTTATTAATGTGGAATCTTAAATATTCCTCGGGTATTACCTACCCGTTAAAATATTTTCATCATTAACAGTTTGTACAAAAGAATTTTTAATTACAATCTTTATGAAAATATACTTACATATATATTTTCTTCAGATGTAATCATGGATTTAATGAGTCAATATAATATTAGACTCATTTGATTTTCGGTTTGAGCTAGAATAAGTAATCTCTAAAACTATTAGGAACCACATATTCTTCGCAGAATATTAATGAAGTTATGGTTCAATACTTCATTGTTAATTATTGTTGGTACTCCTTGGTATCCATGGTGCGTATGATGTTGATGTTCGGTTTGAGGATTAGGATGCGGATGTTGTTGTTGGTGGTACTATTGATGCCAGTAATGTGGCTGAAGCTGGTACATTTTGCACCATATTTTTCAAGGCTACAACTCGGATGCGAAGCTAGTTGACTTATTACTCCGGAATGATTGTCGGTAGGAACGAGCGAGTGAATAGGGTTTTGAATTTGAGATAGTATATAATCATAGTGAGATATTCGGAAAATGAGGGTGGAATTGGTGTTTCTAATAGGTTCACCGGTAAGTGCTTCAGGTTCTTCACCAAGAGAGCAATTTGGTTGATGGAAGGGATCATCTTCTTCTCGTTTCCATTGGTTAAGTCGACTACGAACTCATCAGATGAATTGGGGATAGATGATTGATTGATTCGTTCTGGTGACGCTGCTTTCGGAGCTGGAGTGGGACTCCATATCGGAATCCGAGGGACTTGAACTAGTGGTGAGTTCCATTGGGTACGATTGAATAAAGGATTTTTCGATATGAAATGATTTTCGGATATCGGATGATATTCTAATTACATAGAATACCTATACATAGTACAGAAGATCCCGTAAATTACGGAAGAATTTATGGAATACGTCAGGCAAAGTTTACAATAACAGATACGCTAAGATATGAATTAGCAGATACGCCAAGATATGAATTTTGTCTATACACTATTCATGCAATCAATGCAGTAAGACGTGTTTAGACTAAGAATGATAAGCAGGTAGTTTTCGACAAGAAATGATAAGCAAAAACTTTTGACATGCAGACCAGGTTCAAGTCCAGACTCATTAATATAACCTAACAACTACTAGGTCGAAGTCCAGACTTCACTAATGCATCCTAACAACTCCTAGTTAGACACACTAATGCAGACCTGGTTCGCTAAGACCACCGCTCTGATACCACATGTCATACCCCGTCCAAAATCTTCCTGAACGAATACAATAACATATGGTACCATTGCGATGAACGGACCTCTATATGCCATGAACGACTCCATGTAATATCTCTAAAATGAGTAAATGCACAGCGGAAGATTTCTTTCGTACCTGAGAATAAACATGTTTTAAAGTGTCAACCAAAAGGTTGGTGAGTTCATAGGTTTATCATAAAACAATAAAATTCATCATTTTAATAGACCACGATATTTAAATTCTGCATGGTACAAATGGGCCCGAATCCTATACCCACCTGTAATGTACATGCGATATCTTTGAAATACAGTACACATTTCTCGTGTACGAAATCATCTTTCATAAATCTTAGTAATCGTACACATATCTCGTGCACAAAAATAACATACACATAACATGTGTATAAAATCATTCTCTCGATACATAACATTCACTTTTCATTGCTTTCATAACTTGGCTTGGTAACCGACCTTAACAATATAATGCGTATAATAATATCCCCAAAACAGAACATCTCGTCTGTATAATAATCATATAAACCTCGAAGTACTAAACACCACGCCCACTAGCTCTTCCGTATAGTGAACATTCTGGGTGGGGGTGTCAAACCCGGTAGCTACCTTTAGGATTTGCGTGAATTAGGGCCATACCCGATTCTAATTCTTAGATTACCAAGCAATAATAATCAGGGGAAAAATATTCACAACAATTAGTGGCAATTATCACGTCTAACTAATTCAATAATAATCCACAGAACTTCTGTCTGTATAATAATTCATTCGAGGAATGTTTTGCTTGTGTCTATCTCGTCAAATATTTATAAAGCATTTCATGTATTCGCAGTTCAAAATATATTTCAAAAGCATTTAATAAAGCATTTGTAAAAATAGCGCATGTATTCTCATCCCAAAAAATGTAAAGTGTAAAAGGGAATCAAATGAACTCACGCATATAAATATTATAAAACAGTTAATAAAGCATTTGCATGTATTCTCAGCCTAAAAAATGTAATGAGTAAAAAGGGAGCATATGAACTCACCTAATGTATTTTGTAGTAAAAATACATAGAACGACATTGAACAAGTATAGGGTTGGCCTCGGATTCACGAACCTATATCATTTTTGTATATATATTAACACACATAATTGTAATCGAACAAATTTATATATACAGTTATTAGTGATAACATTTTTATATTATTAACTTATAGGTTTCATTTTTTAATTAAATATATTCATTATATATAGTTTAAATAAGTAAAGATATTAATATAGTTAAGTTATGTGTATTAATTATATTTTTATCTCTATATATATATATATATATATATATATATATATATATATATATATATATATATATATATATATATATATATATATATATATATATATCATTGGTTTGTTAAAATTATGATAATACTTAAATAATATTAGTAATGGTAAAAATGATAATAATGATAATACTTATTGTTAGTAAAAATGATAGTAATGATAATGATTCTACTAATGACAATAATAATGATATTAATAATAATAACTATAAAAATATTAATTTTATTGTTACTGATAGTTATGATAATGATTTTAATAATAGCATAATAATGATACTCATAATATTAACAATAATACTTATAATAATCTAATAACATTAATAATGATGATAATAATAATAATACCTAATGATAATACTAATAACTATAGAATAATATTATTACCAATATTTATGAAAAATAATAAATTTTATTATTTTCATAATAATAGTTGTAATAATAATAATAATAACTATAGTCTTAATAATGATAAAAATACTTAAAAGGTTAGATTAATAATACTAATGGTTATATTACTTATAAACTATGTTAATAATACTAATTATAATACTAATAATACTTATTATAATGATAATACTATCAATTATAATGATAATACTAGTATTACTAATAATACTTTGTAATAATAATAATACTAGTAACAATAATTATAATAACAATAATTATAATAACATTAGTAATAAAGATGATGATAATAATAATAATAATAATAATAATAATAATAATAATAATAATAATAATAATAATAATAATAATAATAATATAATAATAATAATAATAATAAAATTTAAAATAAAACTACCTTTAAATAAGCCTTGTGTAAAAAGAATGCCCGAAGCCGGGTTCGAACCCAAGACCTCACGCTCACACCCAACACCATCTAACCACTTAACCGTCTCAAGTTTTCTGAAATTAATCTATCCTCAAAAATATATACCCCGTAATATTATCTTGTTCTTCCTCTTCCTATTTTAATTGATCAGAACCCATCTTAGCATCAACTCTGGATCGATACTCATTAAATAGGAACTTCTTATTTATTTTAGGACGTATACATATTATAGGAATGTTTGAAGGTTGTTTAAATAAAAAAAAATCAAGAAAAAGAGCTGAACAGAAAAGAAGAATGCGTTTTTATACTCAAATTTGATTTCAACAATTTTGAATGTTTTAGTCCATACTTACAACATGAAATAAGTTTCAAATATTTTCTATATTCTATCTAAATCATTAATTTCAATTAAACTTTAAAAAATAGATTCGAATTTGGTTGAAGAACATATTTTGACTTTTTAAAACCAAATCTTTGACTCGAAAATTCGTAATCGATATTACGAATTGGGTTTTGAAACTTTGCAGATAGTTTAATTAGATGAGTCCTAACAACACTACATTAACACAATTTGAAATGGGGTTAGAATTAGAGATGTGAATAAAAAGTTATTGGAACAGGGGTGTCGTCCAGGTTTTAAAAAAAATGTGTGTTTAATCTGAAAATGGAAGTTATGATAATTGTTAATTTGATATTGGGAATGAAAGGACCGAATGAGTTTTTCCTTAACCTTTGGAATTTTGATCGAGTTTTTATGAGTACCAGGTATCGACATCATATAAGCAGAAAAGAAAAAAAATAAAAAAAACATTAGCAGATGAGATCGACAGGTAACTGAATGGTACAGAGTTGGTATAACTTTTCATTAATTAACAGAACAAAACAAAATCTTAATAGTTGAAAGTTAAATGGAATTGGATTTGGAATCTGCCCTTGTACGATTTCCTTTGAATTTTAATTATCTTAATATTAAATAATAATAATAATAATAATAATAATAATAATTATATAAATAATAGTGATAATAATTAATGATAACATTATCAATTAATATTAATAATAATAATTTATAACAATAACACTGATATTATTATTGAACATCTCATAACATTAATAATGATTTTTATTTTAAATAATAATAATAATAATAATCTTAATCAAAACTTTACCTCTAAATACAATAATAATGTTATTAATAATAACAATAATATTAGTAATTAAAGGTATCTAATTTCATATATATATATATATATCATATATCATATATCATATATACATATAATAATAATAATATTGATATTAATAATAACAATGATAATTTCAATAAGTTTAATAATAATCAATAATAATAAAAATGATAATGATAAAGATAAGGATAACACTAATACTATTGTTATAACAAATTATGCTTAACAAATCTTATTTATATATATTAAGTTAATAATATAAATACTGATATCAATATTTATAATGAGAATAATAAGGATATTATAATAATTATATTTTAACTTTCAATTACATTTAATATATTGATATTTCAATTTATTAAACATGTAATATAACATATTTTTAATATCTAATATTTACTTACAAATATTTACATAGACAGAAATATTCTAATTTCTTCATTTTATATATATACATATATATCTGTAATATAGCAATAATAATCAGGTATGGAAGTTATGTAAATATATTATATAATAATTTACAATTACGTATTGTGTCTTTATAAGTATTCATTTACTTAACTTTGTTCAATATCAATTGACTGACAATTGAGTGTTACTAACTTCGAAACCATATCTATATACACATAAATGTTCGTGAATCATCGAGCATAGTCAAAGGGTAATTGATTACATGAATACAGATTTCAAAACTTTCAAGACTCAAGATTACAAACTTTTCTTATCGTGTCGGAAACATATAAAGATTAAAGTTTAAATTTGGTCGGAAATTTCCGGGTCATCAAACGTTACGTTTCATTAACTGTTTGAAGACGCAAAAATACATAAGAAAGGGTTGTCTTGCTATGCTGGTTCACGTGAGCAAAACTGAATCTGAAGGCAAGAAACTCGAAGATGTGCCCATTATTAGAGAATTTCTCGATGTTTTTCCAGATGAGTTACCCGGATTACCTCCGCATAGAGATGTAGAGTTCCAGATTGATTTAGTGCCCGGAGCAGCACTAGTAGCGTGCGCACCATATAGACTTGCACCACCAGAATTGCAAGAGTTGTCTAGTCAATTGCAAGAGCTAATAGATAAAGGATTCATTCGACCGATTTCTTTGCCATGGGGAGCTCCTGTACTGTTTGTGAAGAAGAAGAATGGATCTATGAGACTCTGTATCGATTACAGGGAGTTGAATAAGTTAACTATCAAGAATAGGTATCTGTTGCTGAGGATTGATGATTTGTTTGATCAATTGCAAGATCAGCATGTTACTCTAAGATTGATATGAGGTCAGGTTACCATCAGATGAGAGTAAAAGAGGCAGATATACCGAAGACAGCATTTAGAACACGCTACGGGCATCATGAGTTCACAGTAATGCCGTTTGGATTGACGAACGCACCGGCTGTGTTCATGGATCTCATGAACCGTGTGTGTAAGCCATATCTAGACAAGTTTGTTATTGTGTTTATCGACGATATTCTGGTATACTCCAAGAACCAGGAAGAACATGAGCAACATTTCTGTTTGTTACTAGAGATGCTTAGGAAGGAGCAGTTATACGCAAAATTTTCAAAGTGTGACTTTTGGCTGCAAGAAGTGAAATTTTTGGGTCATATCGTAGGTGTCAATGGTATCCAAGTGGATCCTGCGAAGATAGAAACGGTTAAGAAATGGGAGACTCCTAAGTCGCCAACGTAGATATGACAGTTCTTGGGTCTCGAAGGTTATTATAGAAGATTCATTGAGGGATTTTCTACTATTGCCCGACCGTTAATAGCATTGACTCACAAGGGTAAGAAGTATGAATGGACAGAGTTGCATGAAGCTGCATTTTAGTTGTTAAAAGAGAAATTAACAACTGCACCAATTTTGTCTTTGCCCGAAGTAACCGAGGATTTTGTGGTTTACTGCGACGCTTCACGGCAGGGTTTTGGTTGCGTGTTGATGCAACGTAAGAAAGCGATTGTGTATGGATCACGACAACTGAAGATACATGAGCTAAATTACACTACGCACGATTTAGAACTTGGTGTTGTGGTCTTTGCACTAAATATGTGGAGACACTATTTGTATGGTACTAAGTTTACTTTTTTCACGGATCACAAGAGTTTGTAGCATATTTTAAATCAGAAACAGCTTAATATGAGACAGAGACGTTGGATCGAACTATTGAACAACTATGACTGCGACATTTGCTATCATCCTGGCAAGGCTAATGTAGTGGCAGATGCCCTGAGTAGGAAGGAAAAGGCTAAGCCCATCCGAGTTAGAGCATTGAACTTGACTGTTCGAAGGAACCTTACTTCTCAGATACGCGATGCACAGCTAGAGGCATTGAATGAAGAGAACGTTTCTACCGAGTCACTTTGAGGAATTGATAAGAAGTTTGTTATTAGAAAAGATGGAACCCGATATTTCATTGACAGAATTTGGGTACCGAAGTTTGGAGGATTAAGGGAACTAGTGCTAAATGAGGTACACAAGACAAGGTATTCTATTCACCCTGGATCCGACAAGATGTACCAAGATCTTAATGCACTGTACTGGTGGCCTAACATGAAAGCTGATATTGCTACCTATGTAGGTAAATGCTTGACTTGTGCTAAAGTCAAGGCAGAGCATCAGAAACCGTCAGGATTGTTGACACAGCCAGAGATTCCCCAATGGAAGTGGGAAAATATTACCATGGATTTTATCACAAAGTTACCCAAGACTGTGGGAGGTTATGATACGGTTTGGGTTATCATTGATCGTCTCACAAAGTCTGCTCATTTTTTACCGATTAAGGAAACTGATAAGATGGAGAAGTTGGTACAGATCTACATAAAGGAAGTAGTTTCTTGACATGGAGTGCCGATATCCATTATTTCCGACAGAGACAGTAGATTTACATCTAGATTCTAGCAAGCTTTGCAAGATGCTATGGGAACCCGTTCAGACATGAGTACAGCATACCATCCACAAACTGATGGTCAAAGCGAGAGAACCATCCAGATATTAGAAGACATGTTAAGAGCGTGTGTTATTGACTTTGGAATTGGATGGGATAGACATCTGCAGTTAGTAGAGTTTTCTTATAACAATAGTTATCACTCAAGTATAAAGGCAGCGCCTTTCGAAGCACTACATGACAGAAAGTGCAGATCACCTGTATGTTGGACTGAGTTAGGAGATAGTCAATTGACCAGTCCTGAGATTTTACACGAAACGACTAATAAAATTGCGCATATACAAGAGAGATTGAAAGTAGCGCGAGATCGTTAAAAGAGTTATGCCGATATTAGAAGGAAAGATTTGGAATTTCAGGTTGGAGATAAAGTTATGCTTAAAGTATCACCCTGGAAAGGTGTAGTGCATTTTGGCATAACCGTTTGAGATTACCGAAAGAATAGGACCGTTAGCGTATAGACTGAAACTACCGCAAGAACTTAGCGAGATTCACGACACTTTTCATGTTTCCAATTTGAAGAATTGCTTATCAGACGAAAGTTTGGTGATTCCTTTAGACGAAGTACAAGGTGATCCTTAGCTTAATTTCGTTGAAGAACCTGTTGAGATTATGGGTCACGAGGTCAAGAAACTAAAGCAAAGCAGAATTCCGTTCGTTAAGGTTAGATGGAATGCCCGTAGAGGACCAGAATTCACGTGGGAGTGTGAAGATCAGATGAGACTAAAGTATCCGCAACTGTTTCCCGAGGAGACGACTACGGCGGATGAGCACTAAAATTTCGGGACGAAATTTTTCATAACAGGTGGGTAATGTAACAACCCGACTTTTTTCGTTTACTATCGTTACTTGTCCGTTAAGTGTTTAACGATGTTTACTTAGACTTGTGTGTTTAATACAATTAAATGCATACTTGTTATTAGAGGATTACTTGAATTAATATGTTATATTAATTTATGAACTTATTTCAGAAAGTGAGATAACTAGAAAACGTTTCGATTAAGTTAATCGCCTAGAAAGCTTTTCAGTTTACGGGACTCAGAGAAACGACAAAATAATTATCTTCAATAATTATTGACTTTAAGAAAAACTTATTTAATTTATTATTTAATTAGTGAATCAAATCCGGTGATTTCATTTCAACGACTAGTTAATGTTCCGGAGACCCGGTACGGTTAACGGCACTCGAAACGGACCACGCGCATATGAGTAGTTTAGAAAAACTGAGCCCAGGAAACCCCTAGAAGGGCCATTCAGCTGAACCATCCCAACCCCACCATAATTGGATTGTTTTGGTCCATTACTTGCTAGTTGGGTCATTAGTGGGGAGTTTTAGGCCCTAAACCTAGATATAAAAAGAAAATTAAAGCTAGAAGCCCTCATTCTTCCTTTTGTTTGATCGAAAATTTGCTTCCCCCTCCCCCTTGGTGACCGTTGGCCATCACCACCATCAAACCACCCTCATCAATCAAAATTAGATCAAACCCCGTGCACGAACGTTGTTCCTTGCGTCATTCTCTACGCGTACGTACTAGCAAATCGTGTTTTTAAGGTATAATTGCAAACCCTAATTTTATTAATTCAGATTTTAGTTCAATTACATAGTGTAATAGAGTCTAGTGCTCAATTAATGGTGGTTTATGTTATCGTTTATCGTTTAATTGCTCGATTGATGTTGATTGCATGAAAAACGAATTTGTATTTTAATGATCTGATAAAATTGACATGTGGACTAATCTTGTAATATGTTTAGATGTATAGATATCAAAAATTTATTAATTTTAGACTTTGATTTTGCGTGATTTCGTTACCATATGCTCGAGATATGCTTAATTGAAGTTTTGACTAGGTTATGCTCGTAATCCGAATTTTATAACTTAAATGCTTTGTGATTTGGCTAATGAAAAGTGTACTATTGTATTCCTTGCAAAAAACCATGCATGTTATACATAAGATTTACATTAAACGCTTTCGTAATGCTTCTGTTATGTCAAAACGAAGATTCGTGTTGTTAAGTGAGCTGAATCTGTTTTCGAATGTGAAAGAAAATTGCTAGAGTAAACTATAGATTGATTGAGACTTTAATCTTTTGGAATATGTTATTTTATATGTTACTTGATGTGTTTCATTTGTATGTCAACTTGCGAGAATGTGATTTTCCATGAAATATATGCTCATCTAAGTGACATGTCTGTTTGCTATTTAAAACTGGAAGGTTTGAAAAGATTGATTAAACTGTACGAATTGGCTAAAGATATGTCTTTTATTATATTATCACTAAAATTTTGGGATGTTTTGAGATGACTCCAATTGGCCGTTCATCAAAATCTATTTTCTATATTTTCTGAGAAATATTTCAAAACTGATGCGCGTGCTGAAACTGATTTAGTAAACCATGACTAGACCTCTTCTGATTTCTGACTTTTAAATGTCGTATGAGGCTTTGGACAGACTTTTTGGAATTGATTTTAATTCTAGTTGTGATCTGGAGTTGGTCATAATTTTATGAGTTATGTGCTATGAGCTATAGTTATATCCTTCTACGATGTACGTAAATTGAAGGCATGCTTTAAACTGCGAATGTGCAATTTGCTTAACTATGAGTTGTAAAGTATCACTTGACCTAGGTTTGACATATTGAACATGTTTGCATGACCTATTGAGATGTTTGACTTTAGTTGACCACTTTGACCGAGTTGACTTTTGGTTTGACTTTGGTTGACTTTTGTTGACTTGCTTGGACTAGTTGACTTTTACATGTTCGTTGAGTCAGTCTGAGCACTAGGACTTTGCGTACACTATGGGTTGACATAATATGACCTATATGTGTATACTTAAGATGACTTACGTAATTAGGTTGCGTTGTTCGATCGAGAGTGTTCGACTACAGTACATTTTGCTAAGATATTTCAAGTGCTTTTGCAAAGGTGAGTCTACAGTCCCTACTACGTTTTTACAGGGATGGGATACATGATTTTTACAAATGTTTTACATATTAGGAACGAGAAACTTAAACATATACATATGAGTTCAGATCAAAAATCCCTTAGCTTGATTATATTAGTTACTTTATGTAAGCTCGAGTTATAGGGACGGTACCGTTAGGTTTGACAAAACTCACCGCAACATAACTGGTGCTTATTTTGTTGTTACTTTTATACTTGATCGGTGTATGCTTAGATAGGGTAAAAGGAAGACGTGTAGCTCGGCTATCCGCAAAGGTTAAAGCTTTAAAATCAAGTGTTCATGATAATGTATAATTTTCTTACGAAGTTTTCCAGAAAATCTTGTGGCCTAACTTACGAAATACTTTACTAAACTTTTAGATTTACTCAACGTTTTTGTTGACGTCTTGCATGTTTTATCTCAGGTTCATAGAGGTAGTGCTTCCGCTAAACAGAAGTTGTCATGCTGTCTGCTGCTAGAACTGGATGGTGTCCATCATATTTTTTCGTCTTTATTTCAAGAACAAATATTCGCATTTAAACTATTTACTTATTAGATGTTTTGGATTCATTTACGACAGTCAATTATGTCAAATACTTTTCAGTTACGTTTTCTTAAATAAATGACTTAGCTTTAATAATTAATGAAAATACTTTTCGGAAATGTCTCATATAGAGGGCGTAACTGCTAAACTGTCGGACCAGAGTTAATACGCGCGTTAGTGGATTCTGACAGGGTATTACAAAAACGGATTGAGCAAACCATGAAGGAGACTGTGGACAAATCACTGATATGATCGAAACGGACGGTTTTATTTCGCGTGATATCGTTAGGTCACGGCTCGTCAGAGCCGGCCACCAAGAGGGGGGGACACTTGTTATAAATTTATATTTAGCGGGGCCTAAATCGCACTACTCCTTATTATGAGTAAGGGAAGTATGACCTAGAGTCGTATTTTTGAGATATCAGTAGAATCGAACCTATATCTAAAACTTAAGATAATTATAAAGTGCAGGAGTAGTTGGTGATTACCTAATTTTGGGTTTTCTAGATTAAAGTAAAGTAAATATGATAAAATTTGTAATTCAGATAAGGCTAAGACAAGTGCATGCTATGATTTCATCAGTTACTTTGCCTGGTATTATGGAATGCTGGCTCATGGCTAGGCAGTGACCTTGTATTTACTACACTAGTCCTAAACGCCCCTGTCATAAGACATGTCACTAGGTAATGCGCTAGGTTTGAAGATTCTGAATAGACAGCAACGTCCCTTACCCCTCACGCCCGTGCAGTCTGACTACAGGCATACACGTTCAGATGGCTAATCCAATTGAGCGACTCGATTGGGTGACGTATTAACATTCCGAAATGGTCTAAACTTTCTTAAGTATAATAGAATACATGGTTTTCCACATACGAGAGACGTGATGGGTCGCAATGCTTTCGTTAATGATTGGTTTAGAAGATAGTTAGGCCCTTAAAAGAGTTTAACCATAAAGAACACCATGGCCAAGTCAAGCTGGCTTCCAGGAAATGTTCGGTTATCCTAACGGTCCAATCCTTTATGTGTTCGAACAAACAATTCCTTAATTAACTAAGAATCCCTCGAGCGGGGTGCAATGCTTGAGACCGCGTTATGGTGAAGTGTACTAGTCAACACTAACCGTGTTCCATGGCCTTACTTAGCAGAGGTACAGCTTACAACAACTGCTGTGCTTCAGCGTGCACGTACGAAGTTTATATGCTTGGTGACTACACTAGCATGGTCTAGGACCGACAATGTACTAGGGGTCTAGTCAGATGTTTCACTACGAAAGAGTCCTCAGTCGGAATCCAAAGCTCGGTGGACTTACTACAACCAGTGTGCCTCAGTCAAACTCACGTTGTATCTGACAGACTTCTCTTACCAAGGGGTGACACAGATAGTGTACTCTAAATCGAGGTTCACGACTTCCCAATAACATAGCCAATAACTAAGTTCTATTAGTTGGAAAAGCGATTGAGTTCAAAGCATAATCAAAAAGCATTTTGACCACATACACAAGCCATAATATAATTTCAGTATTATAACTGATTACGTCATAACATACAGTAAAGATAACTACTCGCTAATCATGGCAACAATATCACAAAGCATAATAATGGAAGGCATTATAAAAAGATAAGGGATAGAACGACCAGTAGATTAAACGAGTTCTGAATACAAAAGTGACGACTTCAAGACTCCAGACTGCTCCTAATACAATCTTCGGCATTCTTCTCTGGGTACTAGGTTTCCCGCACAGAGTCGAAGACCTTGAAAGTATGAATAATATTGTACAAGAGAGAGAAAGAAGTGAATTGAAGTGTGTGTTGAAAATGAATGACAAGTGCCCTTTAAATAAGCTTGATTTTTGCCTGCAAACGGCTGGCAGGCCGTTTGGCCAGCCCGTTTGCTGAGGCAGCCCGTTTGCTGAGGTCGTTTGATCTGGTCATTTGGCAAGCCGTTTTTCACATTGACAGGACATTTGGCAAGCTGTTTGGCCTGCTGATTCCCTGGATCATAACTTGATTTCTTGTCTTTCACCGTTTTCGCTCTAGAATCTTCATTTTAGCTCCGATTCTCTTGATTCTTTTTGCATCGTCTTCATAATTACTTGTTCTTCAATTCAAACCGACGAAGTGGGTATTTTGCTCATAAAGGTCGAATCTTTATTGTTTTTGGGCCTTAATACCGGGGTGAAAATGTGACTTTTTAGCCGATATCAAATATCCCACACTTAGACTTTGCTTGTCCTCAAGCAAACTTCTCGTTTTTTACTTCAAGAAATCTTTTCGGAGTTTCTTTTCTAATAGCCTAAGCGGTTTGCTTTTTATTATAAGAGCGAAAGATAAGGTGAGTTATCTATGTTAGGGTTGAAACTATCTCTGCAAGCATGCGAGGAGGTTACATGACTTAGGCTAGCTTTCATGGGTCACTCAAATCACTCAAGTGTTTAGGGTTCCCTTTAGATCTAAGAAATGAATTTTCACTCATAGCCGGTCATGTTGTACTCATCGTTATAGACTTGATAAAGACTCAAATCCTTGCTACTAATATGAAAACGATAGTAACCATAGCTTCTAAGTCATTTGTCAGTGATGGAACGGAATTTTGTAGTGGTGGTGAAGTTTTTTTAAGGGGTGAAAAGGGTAACATAGTCTCAAAAGACTTTTATTTTGGAAAATTTTAGATAGATAGGTGTAACGACCCTACTTTTTCCGTTATCTTTTACTGTTAATTATTTAATGTCCGTTAATTGTTATTCGTGCCACGTCATTTCTATGATCTATATTATTATTTTAGTAATAATATATTAATTATTATGTGTTAAATGAATATTTGTATTCATATTTTAAATTGTACGTTTCTACGTGTCGCGGATTTCTATCCGGCGAATCTTTTCGGTTTTCAAACCAACGGTCAAGCTTTTGGCGTTTTTAAGTCCTAATTATTTTAAATATGATATTTTAGTGTCATATGATTATATATAGTGTTTATATATTTTATTCATCGTGTATTTGTTATCTCTCCGAAAAATCAATCGCGTAGTAGCGTTTTCGCGTTTCGGGCATTCGGGCCATAAGGAATTTATCATTGGACAAAATTGGCCCACTAAGGGGCCCACCCTACCCCCATTCAGCTGAAATATCCCAAGGGAGGGGTGTATAGCCTCACTTTTCTCTCATTTTTGTAATTACACTCACTTTTAGCAATTTGTCACAAAACCCAGTTACTAGTTTTCTCTCAAAGTTTTTCTTCCTCCTCTTTTCTCCCATTCATGGCCACCACCATCATCATCGTATACATCATCATCTTCCATTAAAATCAAGCTTGGAATTTAGGGCTTTTAACATCAACGGATTTCTCTCGTTCTCCTCTACACGTTCATATCATTTGATTATTGATTAGGGTATAAACCCTAACCCTAACGTTTTGATTTTTCTTTAATTTTTCTGTTTTTGTATGTTATTTTGATAGTATGATACTTATATGTTATTGTATTGTTGATTGTATGCATAGAATTACTCATAAACACATGTTTTCGGTTTGATAAAATTGGGGCAGCAGCTATTTCGTGTATTTATGATATTGTGACTGTTATAAAAGTTAAAATAAAGTATATAGATGAGTTCCTCTCATCAAGACATTAATTTTAGACTCCGGATTCATGTCGTTTCGATTCCCGGAGCCCTAGATATAATCAAAGTGGTATTTTGTTAAGATTAATTAATTAAATACTTATGTTATATTAATTATATCATTTAAACTTATATTAACTTTAATAATTCATTTTAATTTAAGTTAACTTATGTTATGACATAATTAGACATATTTAACTTTAATCAACATTATAACTTACATTATTATTACAACTTACACTTTTAAAATTAACGTTGACTATGTTTGACCAAGGTTGACTTTTGAGTTGACTTTTGGTTGACTTTGACTTTCAGTTGACTTTTGTTGACTTTCTAAATAAGGAAACTTTCCTAACTTAAAACTTTCTAAAAATAGAAACTTTCTAAATTTGGAAACTTTCCAAAAATAGAAACTTTCCAAAAATAGAAACTTTCCTAAAATAGAAACTTTCCTAAAATAGAAACTTTCCAAAAAGAGAAACTTTCCAAAAATAGAAACTTTCTAAAAATAGAAAGTGTGTGTCCGTACGCTGTTCTGATCAAACCGATGCATGTTGAGTATTGTTCTATGACTACTTGCAACATGTACAATAACTATCATACTAAGACTTGACCTAAGTTAGTTATTTATATCGACCTGCTTTATTTATAGGTCGGCGTTGTGATCATTCCTGATCACTTTACTTCATTTGCTGTTCGCATATTTGTGTGGTTACTTCGTTTGCTATTAAGGTGAGTTATAGTCTCATTTTTCTATTTTAACTCTTTTGGGATGAGAATACATGCAATTTATTTTATAATTTGGACACAAGTGGAAGTTGATTTAAATTATTCATTGTTAGTTGAACAAAAATATTCCCTAGTCTGGTAACTGTAATCACTGGTTTCTACTGGTGAACGCGAATCCTACGGATAGATCTATCGGGTTTGACAACCCCATTTCGAGCTAGTCGCGCTAGCAATTTATAATCGGAATGTTTAGTACTTCGTAATTTGTTATAGATACACTTGTTCGGTGTATATTATTTATTGTGTTTGGCAAGGGTAAATAAATAGTTAAGTGGTTACCAGGTGGCTCACGGTAAACGGAATAATGTTTTTATATGTTTTCTAGCATATAATTTTGTGGTCCAAAAAGGAGTTTTTATGTTTTCAAACATAAATTTTTACGGTTTAAATTAAATATTGTTTGCAATATTAAACCTATAATTCACTCAACATTTTTGTTGACAGTTACTCGCATGTTTTATTCTCAGGTTCATGATTGATTGCTTCCGCTGTGCTTAGAGAGTCTGCATATTTATGATGGCAGCTTTTGTTAAATAATAACTTGCATTCTCTTTTGATACATTTAATAGTGGATGCTGTTGACTTTATTTTGGTCAACTTTTAGTTAAGTAATAATGTATGGTTTTTCTAAACTTACATATTTTGATAGGTTTCCTTTATAGGAAATCATTTTTAAATAAAGAATGCAAGGTTATTTATTAAATTCATATAGAGTTATGATCAAGCTGTGGGACCAAGATAACGATGGTCGTCAAGTGTACTTTGACTGGTCATTTCAGTTGGTATCAGAGCCTTGGTTGTAGGGAATTAGGCTGCATTGATGTCGTCACCCCGAGTCAATAGGGTGCATTAGTGAGTCTAGTCTACAGCCCGGCCTATAATGTATTATTATATATAATTATTTGTATTGTATTAGTATGTATATTGTTATCATACATACATCTGGTTATGTTCTGAATCCAGGAGGAACTCCCATTCTGATTTAAATGTATTCTCCGACTCATGCGAGTTTATCATTATAAGAACACCTCGGAAAGTGAAATCGAGGGATGTCATTCTTGACTTCTGAAATTCTAGACATTTCTATGTCATCTATTATGGTTATGTATATAACGTTTGAGTTATATTACGTGAGATGTCATTCTTGACTTCTAAATGCTCGGCATTTTAATGTCAGCTATTATGTTTAGGTATATAACATTCTTGTTATATTACGTGCCTTTGTGCCGTTGTGCCTGTGTGCTTTGGTTTTTAACCAGGAAATGTCATTCTTGACTTTCAGAGATTTTTGGTACTTCGAAGACATTTCTATGTCATCGTTACTCCTATTCGTTACTTATGATATTTTGTCTCTTGTGCTATCCTTAGCACATTGTTTAAGAAATTGTTTTAGAGAAATTGTGTGGAAATTCGAGGTTGATCGCGTGTCCTGACCTCATGTAGTGCTATTGGAATGGAACTATGAATTAGTGAAATATAATGGCGTCAGGCCAACGTGATTATATTACGTTAATTCATAAAGAAGTCTCAATATTGTGACATGAGGAATAGAAAGCGAGTGAAAGAAAATTTTTACACTACTCATTTAGAAGTTCCGATGTATTACATGGGTAGGGAAAATATTCATTATCTTATTTGTTGATATACGAGAAGCTCATTTTAACCAGATTATCTATCTCATGCTCTATCCTTTCATAACTCGCTTGTTAGCAACAGCTTCGCTCGGGAACAGTTTTGGCCCAAGGACTTATGTCCTGATAATAGTCAAAACAACATTTAACTCATTGGTTTTCATGACCTCGTAACATTTGTTGGTCAAATGTCGCACGACGATTCAGGTCATCTACTCGATCTTTCACAATCTTACTTCAACTTGTAACCTCTGAAATACAGATACTCTGTTTATCATCGGGAGTTTTACACATTTGTTTAATTGGGTGGTTCTCACGAATTTATGGGTGAATAGAAGTAATGAAATATTTTGTCATGAATACAATTTATAAAATCGTATATGTACGTATAGATTCAAATGAATAAGTTTACCTTAACCTATTTTGATTAGTACATACTAAATTATACCTTCAAAATTATTTTAAAACCACACCTTTATTGAGTTGTTTAATTAAGTCAGATTATTTTATATAAAATGGTACACATTGTACATACTTCTAAATTACTAAGAACTTCGTTCAGTTTATGTTGTCACATCAAACGTTTAAAGCTTTTTCAAAACTCCTTTGATTAATTTTATCAACTTTTCGCATTACCCTACAGAGTGTCTGGATCACAGTTCTTCTCATCCTCGGTTTAAGGATGAAACTTACCATTAAGTTCATTGATAGAAACTCTTACGCCACTTTGGATGCCGGTTTTATAAAATTTGTTGGAAAGTCTTTGCGCTCATAAAATTTTCCCTCTTATGGTTGGACATGGCCGAAACACGGACCGATAAATCAATATTTTGGGATACGCTCGGTGGTTACCCTATTGTAGAAAAGGCGCTAGGTGGGTTTCTATCCCAACTGTTATTATAGTGGGTATCATGGATATATATTACGCTAGACCATTTGAGGAGTTTCTACTCTCAATATTCGCTATTAACCACAACACCCTCGTAAACATCAATCCAATGATTCAATACTTTGAGATGCACAGAGTCATTTTTGGAGATTCATCTCACATGGAGTCAACTATTCTTTATAATCCACGATTCACGTTTCTTTTCATCCGCTCATAAATTGAAGAATAAGGATGAATCCTAGATTGCCTCGCTCCTTATGCTAGGAAGTTCACCCTCATTTAAAGATCACACCTTCCGTACGTCTTCCTTTTCGGAAATGTAATGAAAATTTACTTTGAAGTTCATGATTCTCGTTATCTCCTTGAAGAAATTGTCTTAAACATCTATACCACTGAGGTGGCTACTCTATATAATTGTTTCCTTGTTGGTTGCAACTATATTTCGTTCGTCCCAGTTCATCCCCTTGGGGAGCTCCTGTTTTGTTTGTTAAGAAGAAAGATGGTTCGTTCCGATTGTGTATTGATTATTGCGAGTTAAACAAGCTTACAGTTAAAAATCGTTACCCTCTTCCGAGAATTTATGATCTGTTCGATCAGCTTCAAGGTTCGTCCATTTATTCTAAGATTGATCTTCATTCTGGTTATCACCAATTGCGTGTTAAAGAAACTGATATTCCAAAAACCGCTTTTTATACCCGTTATGGTCACTGCGAATTTTTTGTTATGACGTCCGGAGTGGCTAACGCACCTGCTATGTTCATGGACCTCATGAACCGTGTGTGTAGCCCATATCTGGATAAATTCGGTAACGTTTTCATCGATGATATCCTTATTTATTCCAAGAGTGATGAAGAGCATGAAGAACATTTGAAGTTGGTGCTTGATTTATTGAGAAAAGAAGAGTTGTACGCTAAGTTCTCTAAGTGTGCTTTCTAGTTAAGAGAAGTTCAATTCTTTGGACATATTGTTAGTGAACAGGGAATACAAGTTGATCCTGCTAAAATTAAGGAGATTGAAAGGTGGGAAATTCCGAAAACTCCTACTCAGATTCGTCAGTTTCTAGGGTTGGCAGGTTACTATAGAAGGTTCATTCAAGATTTCTCTCGTATAGTGAAACCTCTGACTGCTTTAACGCACAAGGGGAAGAAGCATGAGTGGAAGGATGAACAAGAGAATGCTTTTCAGATTTTGAAGAAGAAGTTGACTACCGCTCCGATATTGTCACTACCTGAGGGTAATGATGATTTTGTTGTTTATTGTGATGCATCGCGTCAGGGCTTTGGCTGTGTTTTGATGAAGTGAAATAAAGTTATTGCGTACGCGTCGCATCAGTTAAAGATCCATGAACAGAATTATACAACCCATGATTTATAATTGGGAGCTGTTGTGTTTGCGCTTAAGATTTGGAGACAGTATCTTTATGGGGTCAAAAGTACGGTGTACACCGATCACAAAAGTCTTCAACATATCCTTGATCAGAAACAGTTGAATATGAGGCAATGAAGATGGATTGAGACATTGAATGATTATGATTGTGAGCTTTTATATCATCCGGGAAAGGCCAATGTTGTGGCTGATGCGTTAAGTAGTAAAGAAAGGGGCTGAACCTCGCAGGTTTAGGGCCTTGAATATGACAATTCGAACAAACCTCGCAAGGCAGATTCTTGAGGCACAACAAGAAGCCTTGAAGGAGGAGAATTTTGTAACGGGAAGGTCCGAGGCTTGAGTAAACAGTTAGAGGTACGAACCGATGGTACTCGGTATTTTACGGGACGCCTTTTGGTTCCGAAGTTTGGTGATCTGCGACAACTTGTTTTAGATGAGGCTCATAAATCTAGGTACTCTATTCATCCTGGTTCAGGAAAGACGTATCATGATCTTAAGGAGCTGTATTGGTGGCCTAATTTTAAAGCTGATGTGCTTACGTATGTGGCTAAGTGTTTGACCTATGCTAGAACATCAGAAACCGTCTGGACTTTTGGTGCAACCTGAGATTCCCGAGTGAAAGTGGGAGGGTATTACAACGGATTTTATTACGAAGTTACCGAGAGTTGTGGGTGGTTATGATACCATTTGGGTGATTGTTGACCGACTCACAAAATCAGCTCATTTCTTACCGATTAAGGAAACGGATTCAATAGAGAAGCTTACTCGTTTGTATTTGAAGGGGATTATTTCAAGGCATGGTGTTCCTGTATCTATTATTTCAGACCGAGATAGTCGATTTATATCGAGGTTTTGGCAACCCTTACATGAAGCTTTAGGAACTAAATTGGATATGAGCACCGCTTATCACCCGCAGACGGATGGTCAGAGTGAAAGGACCATTCAAACATTGGAAGACATGTTACGAGCATGCGTGATTGATTTTGGTAATGGGTGGGATAGATACTTGCCGTTGGCTGAATTTTCTTATAATAACAGTTATCATGCAAGTATTAAAGTAACACCATTTGGAGCTCTGTATGGTAGAAAGTGTAGGTCTCCTATATGTTGGAATGAGGTTGGGGATACTCAACTCACAGGCCCATAAATTATTCATGAGACTACCGAGAAGATCGTACAGATTAAAGAAAGATTGAGAACTGCCAGAAGTCGGCAAAAGAGTTATGCCAATAAGAGAAGGAACGATATTGAGTTTCAGGTCGGTGATCGTGTTATGTTGAAAGTATCACCTTGGAAAGGTGTGATACATTTCGGTAAGAGGGGAAAGTTGAATCCTCGATTTGTTGGACCTTTTGAAATTATTGAGAGAGTTGGACCCGTAGCTTATCGTTTGAAGTTGCCACAAGAACTCAGTGAAGTTCATGACGTTTTTCATGTATCGAATTTAAAGAAGTGTTTGGCCGAGGCTGATAAGACTATTCCTCTAGAGGAACTTCATGTTGATAAGCAACTACATTTTATTGAGGAACCTGTCGAAATTATAGATCGAGAGGTTAAGACTCTCAAGCAGAGTAGAATTCCTATTGTTCGAGTTAGATGGAACGCCAACCGCGGTCCCGAGTTCACTTGGGAGCATGAAGATTAGATGAAGCAGAAGTACCCGCATTTGTTCTCAGATGCTGAGTCAACCCCTGCACCTGCTTAAATTTCGGGATGAAATTTCCGTAACGGGAAGGTACTGTAACGACCCTACTTTTTTCGTTATCTTTTACCGTTAATTATTTAACGTCCGTTAATTGTTATTCGTGCCACATCATTTCTATGATCTATATTATTATTTTAGTAATAATATATTAATTATTATGTGTTAAATGAATATTTGTATTCATATTTTAAATTGTACGTTTCTACGTGTCGCGGATTTCTATCCGGCGAATCTTTTCGGTTTTCAAACCAACGGTCAAGCTTTTGGGGTTTTTAAGTCCTAATTATTTTAAATATGATATTTTAGTGTCATATGATTATATATATTGTTTATATATTTTATTCGTCGCGTATTTGTTATCTCTCCGAAAAATCAATAGCGTAGTAGCGTTTTCGCGTTTCAGGCTTCGTTCGGGAATTCGGGCCATAAGGAATTTATAATTGGACAAAATTGGCCCACTAAGGGGCCCACCCTACCCCCATTCAGCTGAAATATCCCAAGGGAGGGGTGTATAGCCTCACTTTTCTCTCATTTTTTATAATTACACTCACTTTCAGCAATTTGTCACAAAACCTAGTTACTAGTTTTCTCTCAAAGTTTTTTTTTCCTCCTCTTTTCTCCCATTCATGGCCACCACCATCATCATCATATACATCATCATCTTCCATTAAAATCAAGCTTGGAATTTAGGGCTTTTAACATCAACGGATTTCTCTCGTTCTCCTCTACACGTTCATATCATTTGATTATTGATTAGGGTATAAACCCTAACCCTAAATTTTTGATTTTTCTTTAATTTTTCTGTTTTTGTATGTTATTTTGATAGTATGATACTTATATGTTATTGTATTGTTGATTGTATGCATAGAATTACTCATAAACACATGTTTTCAGTTTGATAAAATTGGGACAGCAGCTATTTCGTGTATTTCTAATATTGTGACTGTTATAAAAGTTAAAATAAAGTATCTATATGAGTTCCTCTCATCAATACATTAATTTTAGACTCCGGATTCATGTCGTTTCGATTCTCGGAGCCCTAGATATGATCAAAGTGGTATTTTGTTAAAATTGAAATGTGATATTGATATGAACCAGGTTTGGTCCGACTTTGTGACCATATTTGGTGACTTTAGGGTGTGTTAGTGTGTTAGGATCAATGATGGGACGAACTTTCATGCTCGGGCCATCTAAATCCGAGCCACAAATCACCCATTGCGTCTAAAACACGATTTTGATTGAATTAAAGTTTCAAGTGATGTCTTGGCTGATCAGCACGACTTGTGGGCTGTTCTTGGTGTGTTCTTGAGTGTACCAAAGTGTCAGGTGGTTTGATTAGGCAGAGATATATGTAAGGCTCACCGAAAACCGACACCTGGGGCTCAAGATACGACCCGATGAACTTTTGATTTAAAACTTGTGATTAATTATTAAACTTATGATATAAATAATGAATTTCATTATCACTTAATTACTTATGATATAAAAAGTAATTATTATTATAATTTAAGACTTATGATATATATTTATTATATCTTTTAATTATTACTTATGATTTAATTAACATTTTAATTAAACTTATGATTAATAATACTTTTATTATTAATGGAAAATACTTATGATAAGTATTAAACTTATATTATAAGATTATTATTATAAGACTTATAATAAAGATTAATTAATTATTTAATTATTATAAGGCTTAGTTATTATTTAATTATAATTTAATTATTAAATACTTATGATTTAATAATTATAATTAGAAACTTATGATATGATTAATAATTCATTATTAATTAATAATACCTATGATATGATTTAAAATTTATTATTAATTAATAATACTTATATTATGACTAATATTTAATTAATTAATTAAATACTTGTGTTATATTAATTATATCATTTAAACTTATATTAACTTTAATAATTCATTTTAATTTAATTAAACTTATGTTATGACATAATTAGACATATTTAACTTTAATCAACATTATAACTTACATTATTATTACAACTTACACTTTTAAAATTAACGTTGACTATGTTTGACCAAGGTTGACTTTTGAGTTGACTTTTGGTTGACTTTGACTTTCAGTTGACTTTTGTTGACTTTCTAAATAAGGAAACTTTCCTAACTTAAAACTTTCTAAAAATAGAAACTTTCTAAATTTGGAAACTTTCCAAAAATAGAAACTTTCCAAAAATAGAAACTTTCCTAAAATAGAAACTTTCCTAAAATAGAAACTTTTCTAAAATAGAAACTTTCCAAAAATAGAAACTTTCCAAAATAGAAACTTTCTAAAAATAGAAAGTATGTGTCCGTAGGCTGTTCCGATCAAACCGATGCATGTTGAGTATTGTTCTATGACTACTTGCAACATGTACAATAACTATCATACTAAGACTTGACCTAAGTTAGTTATTTATATCGACCTGCTTTATTTATAGGTCGGCATTGTGATCATTCCTGATCACTTTACTTCATTTGCTGTTCGCATATTTCTGTGGTTACTTCGTTTGCTATTAAGGTGAGTTATAGTCCCATTTTTCTATTTTAATTTTTTTGGGATGAGAATGCATGCAATTTATTTTATAATTTGGACACAAGTGGAAGTTGATTTAAATTATTCATTGCGAGTTGAACAAAAATATTCCCTAGTCTGGTAACTGTAATCACTGGTTTCTACTGGTGAACGCGAATCCTACGGATAGATCTATCGGGTTTGACAACCCCATTTCGAGCTAGTCGCGCTAGCAATTTATAATCGGAATGTTTAGTACTTCGTAATTTGTTGTAGATACACTTGTTCGGTGTATATTATTTATTGTGTTTGGCAAGGGTAAATAAATGGTTAAGTGGTTACCAGGTGGCTCACGGTAAACGGAATAATGTTTTTATATGTTTTCTAGCATATAATTTTGTGGTCCAAAAAGGAGTTTTTATGTTTTCAAACATAAATTTTTACGGTTTAAATTAAATATTGTTTGCAATATTAAACCTATAATTCACTCAACATTTTTGTTGACAGTTACTCGCATGTTTTATTCTCAGGTTCATGATTGATTGCTTCCGCTGTGCTTAGAGAGTCTGCATATTTATGATGGCAGCTTTTGTTAAACAATAACTTGCATTCTCTTTTGATACATTTAATAGTGGATGCTGTTGACTTTGTTTTGGTCAACTTTTGGTTAAGTAATAATGTATGGTTTTTCTAAACTTACATATTTTGATAGGTTTCCTTTATAGGAAATCATTTTTAAATAAAGAATGCAAGGTTATTTATTAAATTCATATAGAGTTATGATCAAGCTGTGGGATCAAGATAACGATGGTCGTCAAGTGTACTTTGACGGGTCGTTTCAGTAGGAGTGCTGGTATTTTTGAGAAGCACTTTTGAACTATACTTCTTTTTGAAGTGATAGGCGTTTCTGGTCAAGTTGTTCTTTGGCGTTTCTCTTTATAAGTTCTGCTCCTTTTCTCAGAACTTTTTTTTTATTGCAGATTTCATCTAGAGAAACTTTTTGCCGGTAGACTTTTTCAAGACCTTTGTCGTGATACTTGAGAAGTTTGTGGCATCGGGTTTACGGAAGGAATCTCATTTTCTGGATTTTCGATTGATAGTAAAGATGAAGTGGATGAGGTAAAAGAAATGGTAGTGTGAGCGGGTTGTTTTTGACAAATGGATAGCTCTTCTGATTATAACCGAATCACATTTCGCAACTTGGAAATGCA
Organism: Rutidosis leptorrhynchoides; assembly: GCF_046630445.1. Lineage (NCBI taxonomy): Eukaryota > Viridiplantae > Streptophyta > Magnoliopsida > Asterales > Asteraceae > Rutidosis > Rutidosis leptorrhynchoides. The sequence goes on along the minus strand of NC_092334.1, from coordinate 369,760,943 downwards.
GATCTAAAGCAAGTTCTGATTCCGAGCACAGACATCGACACTCTCAACGGAAAATAGCGAAGCATTAAAGATGAATGCTGGTCTTATTTGGGTGCCTCACCATAATCAATTTAGGTCGATAATGCTTAGTCATGCAATGCGATTTTAGAGATTCGGTTCGTCCTAACAAGATTTTCACCTTACTTAAGCCTTATTTTTATTTACAAACGTTTCAGGTTTTCAAAAATACTTTTTCGAAAAGGCTTTCTTTTGTTAAAAATTTGAAATTTGGCTTAAAAACTTGGAATCTTTGTAATGGGTTATTTAAATATAGCATAAAAAGGATTATACCATCATCCCACACTTAAACGAACATTGTCCTCAATGTTCCTAGTGTATCCCACACTTAGGAGTTTTAGTTGAAGATTTGGGATTATTCGTTTAGTATTCATTTGGGTGTTATCCCATACTTAGTGATAAGCTAGGATGTGGCATATTTTAAATCTTGAGCTAGTAGCGAAAAGAAAGAAATACCCCTAGCAGATGCGTCTGGCTTCCAATCATTGCGTCTTTTATCGGCTCACTTGTCATCCTTTATTCTTATACTCTACTTTATTGCACGGGTTGCCTCCCGAGAAGCACTTTTGTTTAAGGTCGTTGGATCGACCGTAGTGATGCTCTAAAAAGCAAACATTCCTCGCTGATGGTTGTGATCTTGGTCTTCTTGAGGGAATGTGAGTCTTGGCGGGTAAATCCTGAGAAAGTGTCGGACCATTAGTGGCAGAAGATCTGGTACTTCTCTTGAAGATCTTCTGAATGATAAGTAGTGCGCAGTTTCGGCTCTTGATAAGTCTTGAAGTCCGATGAGAATATGATACATGGCTCTGCTAGTTGACCCATGAATGTCAATCATAGAGGCAGTACTGGTGGTGATTGTTTCTCTGATGGGATGCTCATTTCGGAGGTCTTCAAACAATGTTAGAAACTGTATCTTTAGAATCTTGAAGTCTTCGGAATGGTGATCTCCACAGTAAGAGTCTGTAGCTTTGCACAGATTTGTTAAAAGACGAAGCTGAAAAGAAGTGAACAGCAATCCTGATCCGAGCATTAATGTCACTGCCTTTGAATATATCTCCCGACATCCAGCTTTAAATGTGAAACTAGGATCTGTGGATTCGTGGAAGATACGTGATATCTGCTTCGTAACATAGGTGGCAATGTTGACTCGATCTGGTTCAAGATGAGAGAACGGATTATTTCGCCTTACTTCCTCCGTAACAGCATCTCGTAACTCTTTGATAATCAGATCAGCATGGTGATCAATTATTACGTAAATCACTAGTCTGTCTGGTGTGCTTTCGAAATTATCTCTTTCCAAGAGAGCGAAAAGGCTGTGAATGTCCTCGATCATTTGCAAATCAGAGTGATAAGTCGGGCGTCCGGTGGAAAGATCCATATGCTTTCGGATGAGAGTCAGTAGTGCTCGTTGGTTTTGTGAGAATGGAAGTGCAGATCCTGCTAAGGCATTGTAGACCTTAGAGTTAATGATCTTCTGATCTCGACAGAATCTTGTCTCAAGAATAGTACGCACCACTGAATTGTGCACTAGTTGCCTTTCTTCTTGGTAGATATGATTGTGAAGAGAATTGATAAAGTCTTGAATGCGTTCTTCTAGGATTTCAACATCATTGTCTTCTCGTCGGAGATAGAGGTTGTGTTCTTCTCGGATAGCCATAAGTCGTTCTATTAAGCGTAGCAAAAAATCAATGGTTGATTTTCGGATGGCTTCGAGAATATCTTCAAATTCATCGGTATCATTGATGAAAGTTATCATGTCTGCGTGTGTAGATATAACCGGAATCCGATCTGAAGAAGAGTCCGACTCCCTTTGATTAAACTGTGATCTGCCATCTCAAGCCTCATTATTTCTTCATGACACTCAATGCTTGGAGCGGGTATTGTCGCAGTTTCTTTTACGTCTTCCATTTCCTCTTCCTCTTCAGATTCCTCCTCTTCCTCTATTTCTTCGCTGAGATCCTCTTCTTCCATTTCTGGGTCGTCTACAGACTGTGATTCAACACCCATCTCGATATCATCGGCTGGTGGTGAAGACTCATCGTCGAAAGTGATCCGTATGGTGGAAATAGCAAACATCTCTGCCTGTCCAGAAAGATCGGTTGGTTGGTCAATTTTGAAGGTAACGCTCTCCCCATGTGATCGTAAGATCAAGGTTCGATTGTACACATCAATGACAGTCCTAGCCGTATTCATGAAAGGTCTTCCTAACACTATTGGTGTGTGTAGGTCTTCCTTGATATCTATTACTACAAAATCCGTAGGATACAAGAATTTGTCGACTTTGTGTGATCGGCAAGTTGGATTTTCATTTTGGTTGGTGATAAGTCTCCTAACTTTAATCTCTTGTAGAGAGAGTAGGGGATTAGGTTGATACTAGCTCCTAAATCTGCTAGCGCATGAATGGTTCCAGATTGGTAGATTGGACACGGAAAAATGAATCGGCCCGTATCTCCTAGCTTCTGTGGTAGAGAGTTCCTGAGTAATGCAGAGCATTCTTCACTCAGTGGAATTTTGTTAGAGTCTGGTATCCTCTCCTTTGTAGAGAGAAGCCTTCGGATGTATCTCTTCTGGTTGGGGACTTTGGACATAGTGTCCAGGAACCTTCCATTAAGTTTGAAGGAATCAAGCTTGGATGGTTCTTCTTGTAGCCTTCCAGGATAGGGTACACGAACTGGAGTTTCCGGTGTCAGCTTCTGAATATATGTTGATTTGTTCTTAAGCCTGGCTGACCTTCTCCGTGGTTCTTCCTCCAGGATTACGGAATCCATTTGTTTTGCTTCTTCTATGTGGGGATTTTGGATAGTATTACTTGGCAATCTTCCATGCAGTCAGGTTTCAAGGCGTTGTGATAACTGTCCGAGCTGCGTTTCCAGGATTTTGAGCAGAGCCAATTGGTTTCTCATTAGTATCTCCGTCTGATCTTTCCTGGCTGCAGTTCTCTGATTTAGCTGTTGGTGTCCTTGAATGAACTGAGTCAACTGATCATCAGCTCCGAGAGTGGGGTTAGTTGCTTTTGTAATCTGGGTAGTAGGGGAATTTACCTCAACTGGGGTACCAGTGAGTAGAAGTGGTTGATCGTAGGTCAATCGAGATTTTTGGGCTGGGAAAGGTGGATAGCGATAGCGAAAAGGTTGATTGCTTCGCTGAAATTGATTAACTCTAGGTTGTTGATTAAATCCGGGATTTGGTAGACGAGCTGGGTATTGAAAGTAACAGACCGAACCGTCAAGGTTTTCGTACTCAACTTGATATTCTTCAGTGGGTTGCGGTACAATTTACACAAGCCTGAGCTTGGTTGACCTGCTGCGGCTGCATCTTCAATTCTCCGAGTTGTTTAGCAAGAGATTCCATCTTGTCTGTGAGGGATTTGATGGCCTCCGTTTGATTGTTGAGTGCAGAGAGTGGGGCAGATGATGAAGTAGTTTCACCACTGTTCCAGTCATGATGATGCATTGTCATGTTCTCGAGCAACTCCCATGCTTCGTCTGCGGTTTGGTTCATCAGATTCCCTTGAGCTGCTGCATCGATCGTTGTCCTATGATTTACCGTAAGACCATTGTAGAAGTTACAGATTTGGGCTAACCGTTCTAGCTGGTGATTAGGGCATTTCTTTAGCAGGTTTTTGAATCGCTCCCATGTAGTGTAAAGAGATTCATCATAACTTTGTTTGAAGTTAATGATGTCATTCTTCAGCTTGGTTTGTTTAGAAGGAGGGAAATATTTGGATAGGAATTTAGTAGCCATCTCCATCCATGACGTGATGGAATATATTTCTATTCCTTCGAACCAGGTTTGAGCATGATGAGTGAGAGAATAGGGGAACAAGTATAGCCGGACTATATCTTGTCCTATCCCTGGCTGCTTGTAGGAGTTCGAAAGAGATATAAATTTATCAAGGTGAGAATTAGGATCGTCATTCAGTAGTCCATGAAACTGAAAGCTGTTCTGAATGAGCTGGATGATGTGATGTTTTAACTCGAACGAGTGTCCTTGAATCTCTGGAAATCTGGTCGTTCCTCCTCGACCTTCAATTGAGGGTTTAGTGTTTTCTGCTAAAGTAACGCGTAATGCCATTCGATTTCTGATTCGTGCTTACTTGCGTGCTTTAGAGATTATGGCATCTGGATCAGGTACGAATAACAACGGCCCTGGTCTAGATCGGGTTTGGGTCATACACTGGGTATGCCTCTTTTTGTTGTTTTTAATTTTTATACAGATAAACTAAGTTCCTAATTTAATCTAAGGTAAGCTAATCTAAAGTAATCTAAGATAGTCTAAGGCAATCTTATTCTAAAGTAGTCTAAGGTATTTTAGGCTAAGGTATTCTAATTATCCTAATTATAGATATGTTTTTGGTTCTTGCTACTGATTCCCTGGTATTTAGATAACAGAGCTTCGTACGAACTATTCAACAAACCAAGTGGCCAGGCCGACTACGGATAGGCAGGATCCTTTTGGTTCCAATATAATTGGAGACTGTTTGGAAAATTCAACAACCAAGTCCGTGTATAATTGTCTTTCTTAGACACCACTTAAATGTTTGTGAATGAGTTTGATAGAGAGCAGTGTTGTCTTATACCAGTTCCCCGGCAGCGGCACCAAAAACTTTGTCTCCCTCTTGAAATGACTGAAACGGACGTTTTTATTTCGTGCGATATCGTTAGGTCACGGCGCGTCAGAGTCGGCCTCCAAGAGGGGGGACACTTGTTTTAAATTTATATTTAGCGGGGCCTAAATCGTACTACTCCTTATTATAAGTAAGGAAAGTATGACCTAGAGTCGTATTTTTGAGATATCAGTAGAATCGAACCTATATCTAAAACTTAACATAATTATAAAGTGCAGGAGTAGTTGGTGATTACCTAATTTTCGGTTTTCTAGATTAAACTAAAGTAAATATGATAAAATTTGTAATTCAAATAAGGCTAAAACAAGTGCATGCTATGATTTCATCAGTTACTTTGCCTGGTATTATGGAATGCTGGCTCATGGATAGGCAGTGACCTTGTATTTACTACACTAGTCCTAAACGCCCCTGTCATATGACATGTCACTGGGTAATGCGCTAGGCTTGAAGATTCTGAATAGATCGCAATGTCCCTTACCCCCAACGCCCGTGCATTCTGACTACAGGCATACAAGTTCAGACGGCTCATCCAATTGAGCGACTCGGTTGGGTGACGTATTAACATTCCGAAATGGTCTAAACTTTCTTAAGTATAATAGAATACATGGTTTTCCACATCCGAGAGACATGATGGGTTGCAATGCTTTCGTTAATGATTGGTTTAGAAGATAGTTAGGACCTTAAAAGAGTTTAACCATAAAGAACACCATGGCCAAGTCAAGCTGACTTCCAGGAAATGTTCGGTTATCCTAACGGTCTAATCCTTTATGTGTTCGAACAAACAGTTCCTTAATTAACTAAGAATCCCTCAAGCGGGGTGCAATGCTTGAGACCGCGTTATGGTGAAGTGTACTAGTCAACACTAACCGTGTTCCATGGCCTTACTTAGCAGAGGTACAGCTTACAACAACCGCTGTGCTTCAGCGTGCACATACGAAGTTTATATGCTTGGTGACTACACTAACATGGTCTAGGACCGACAATGTACTAGGGGTCTAGTCAGATGTTTCACTACGAAAGAGTCCTCAGTCGGAATCCAAAGCTCGGTGTACTTACTACAACCGGTGTGCCTCAGTCAAACTCACGTTGTATCCGACAGACTTCTCTTACCAAGGGGTGACACAGATAGTGTACTCTGAATTGGGGTTCGCGACTTAACAATAACAGAGCCAATAACTACGTTCTATTAGTTGGAAAAGCGATTAAGTTCAAAGCATAATCGGAAAGCATTTTGACCACATACACAAGCCATAATATAATTTCGGCATTATAACTGATTACGTCATAACATACACTAAATATAACTACTCGCTAATCATGGCAACAATATCGCAAAGCATAATAATGGAAGACATTATAAAAAGACAAGGGATAGAATTACCAGTAAATTAAACGAGTTCTGAATACAAAAGTGTCAACTTCAAGACTCCAGACCGCTCCTAATACAATCTTCGGCGTTCTTCTCCGGGTACTAGGTTTCCCCCACGGAGTCGAAGACCATGAAAGTATGACTAATATTGTACAAGAGAGAGAAAGAAGTGAATTGAAGTGTGTGTTGAAAATGAATGACAAGTGCCCATTAAATAAGCTTGATTTTTGCCTGCAAACGGCTGGCAGGCCGTTTGGCCAGCCCGTTTGCTGAGGCAGCCCGTTTGCTGAGGCTGTTTGATCTGGTCATTTGGCAGACCGTTTTTCACATTGGCAGGCCATTTGGAAAGCCATTTGGCAAGCCGTTTGGCCTGCTAATTCCCTGGATCGTCTTTCACCGTTTTCGCTCTAGAATCTTCGTTTTAGCTCCGATTCTCTTGATTCTTTTTGCATCATCTTTGTAATTACTTGTTCTTCAATTCTAATCGACGAAATGGGTATTTTGCCAATGAAGTTCGAATCTTTCTTATTTTTGGGCCTTAATACCGGGGTGAAAACGTGAATTTTTAGTCGATATCAAATATCCCACACTTAGACTTTGCTTGTCCTCAAGTAAACTTCTCGTTTTTACTTCAAGAAATCTTTTTGGAGTTTCTTTTCTAATAGCCTAAGCGGTTTGCTTTTTATTATAAGAGCGAAAGATAAGGTGAGTCATCTATGTTAGAGTTGAAACTATCTCTGCAAGCATGCGAGGAGGTTACATGACTTAGGCTAGCTTTCACGGGTCACTCAAATCACTCAAGTGTTTAGGGTTCCCTTTAGATCTAAGAAATGAATTTTCACTCATAGCCTGTCATGTTGTACTCATCGTCAGAGGCTTGATAAAGACTCAAATCCTTGCTACTAATGTGAAAACGGTAGTAACCATAGCTTCTAGGTCATTTGTCAGTGATGGAACGGAATTTTGTAGTGGTGGTGGAGTAGTTTTAAGGGGTGAAAAGGGTAACATAGTCTCAAACGACTTTTATTTTGGAAAATTTTAGATAAATACGAGTGCTGGTATTTTTGAGAAGCACTTTTGAACTATACTTCTTTTTGAAGTGATAGGCGTTTGTTGTCAAGTTCTTCTTCGGCGTTTCTCTTTATAAGTTCTGCTCCTTTTCCCAGAACTTTTTTTTTTTTTGAGATTTCATCAAGAGAAACTTTTTGCCGGTTGACTTTTTCAAGACCTTTGTCGTGATACTTGAGAAGTTTGTGGCATCGGGTTTACGGAAGGAATTTCATTTTCTGGATTTTCGATTGATAGTAAAGATGAAGTGGATGAGGTAAAAGAAATGGTAGTGTGAGCGGGTTATTTTTGACAAATGGCTAGCTCTTCTGATTATAACCAAATCACATTTCGCAACTTGGAAATGCAGATCTAAAGCAAGTTCTGATTCCGAGTACAGACATCGGCACTCTCAACGGAAAATAGCGAAGCATTAAAGATGAATGCTGGTCTTATTTGGGTGCCTCACCATAATCAATTTAGATCGATAATACCTAGTCATGCAATGCTCTTTTAGAGATTCGGTTCATCCTAACAAGATTTTCATCTTACGTAAGCCTTATTTTTATTTACAAACGTTTCAGCTTTTCAAAAATACTTTTTAGAAAAGGCTTTCTTTTGTTAAAATTTGAAATTTGGTTTAAAAACTTGGAATCTTTGTAATGGGTTATTTAAATATAGCATAAAAAGGATTATACCATCATTCCACACTTAAACGAACATTATCCTCAATGTTCCTAGTGTATCCCACACTTAGGAATTTTAGTTAAAGATTTGGGATTATTCGTTTAGTGTTCATTTGGATGTTATCCCACACTTAGTGATAAGCTAGGATGTGGCATAGTTTGAATCATGAGCTAGTAGCGAAAAGAAAGAAATACCCCTAGCAGATGCGTCTGGCTTCCAATCCTTGCGTCTTTTATCGGCTCACTTGTCATCCTTTATTCTTCTACTCTACTTTATTGCACAGGTTGCCTCCCGAGAAGCGCTTTTGTTTAAGGTCGTTGGCTCGACCGTAGTGATGCTCTAAAAAGCAAACATTCCTCGCTGATGGTTGTGATCTTGGTCTTCTCGAGGGATTGTGAGTCTTGGCGGGTAAATCCTGAGAAAGTGCCAGACCAATAGTGGCAGAAGATCTAGTACTTCTCTTGAAGATCTTCTGAATGATAAGTAGTGCGCATTTTCGGCTCTTGATAAGTCTTGAAGTCCGTTGAGAATATGATCCACAGCTCTGCTGGTTGACCCATGAATGTCAATCATAGAGGCAGTGCTGGTGGTGATTGATTCTCTGATGGGATGCTCATTTCGGAGGTCTTCAAACAATGTTAGAAACTGTATCTTTAGAATCTCAAAGTCTTCGGAATGGTGATCTCCACAGTAAGAGTCTGTAGCTTTGCACAGATTTGTTAAAAGACGAAGCTGAAAAGAAGTGAACAGCTATCCTGATCCGAGCATTAATGTCACCGCCTTTGAGTATATCTCCTGACATCCAGCTTTAAATGTGAAAATAGGATCTGTGGATTTGTGGAAGATACGTGATATCTGCTTCGTAACATAGGTGGCAATGTTGACTCGATCTGGTTCAAGATGAGAGAACGAATTGTTTTTCCTTACTTCCTCTGTAACAGTGTCTCGTAACTCTTTGATAATCAGATCAGCATGGTGATCAATTGTTACGTAAATCACTAGTCTGTCTGGTGTGCTTTCAAAATTATCTCTTTCCAAGAGAGCGAAAAGGCTGTGAATGTCCTCGATCATTTGCAAATCAGAGTGATAAGTCGGGCGTCTGGTGGAAAGATCCATATGCTTTCAGATGAGAGTCAGTAGTTCTTGTTGGTTTCGTGAGAACGAAAGTGCAGATCCTGCTAAGGCGTTGTAGACCTTAGAGTAAATGATCTTCTGATCTCGAAGGAATCTTGTCTCAAGAATAGTACGAACCACTACATTGTGCTCTAGTTGCCTTTCTTCTTGGTAGATATGATCGTGAAGAGAATTGATAAAGTCTTGAATGCGTTCTTCTAGGATTTCAACATCATTGTCTTCTCTTCAGAGATAGAGGTTGTGTTCTTCTCGGATAGCCATAATTCATTCTGTTAAGCGTAGCAAAAAATCAATGGTTGATTATCGGATGGCTTCGAGAATATCTTTAAATTCATCGGTATCATTGATGAAAGTTATCATGTCTGCCTGTGTAGATATAATCGGAATCCGATCTGAAGAAGAGTCCGGCTCCCTTTGATCTAGTTCGGTTGGAGAGTGTGAGTTATTCAGAATGTCTTCATGTTGCTCTACCTCGTCATCATTGGTGTATTGTTCTTCTGAGGATGCGCCTGATGAACGGGTTTCTTCGATATTCTGATTCTCCAGTTTGATACTTGCAGGATCAATTTCTATATCTTTGACCTCAGCCTTGTCGGTCTTCTTCTTGAAGCGAATAAATTAAACTGTGATCTGCCGTCTCAAGCCTCATTATTTCTTCATGACGCTCAATGCTTGGAGCGGGTATAGTCGCAGTTTCTTTTACGTCTTCCAATTCCTCTTCCTCTTCAGATTCCTCCTCTTCCTCTATTTCTTTGCTGGGATCCTCTTCTTCCATTTCTGGGTCGTCTACAGACTGTGATTCGACACCCATCTCGATATCATCGGCTGGTGGTGAAGACTCATCATCGGAAGTGATCCGTCTGGTGGAAATAGCAAACATATCTGCCTGTCCAGAAAGATCGGTTGGTCTGTCAATTTTGAAGGTAACGCTCTCCCCATGTGATCATAAGATCAAGGTTTGATTGTACAAATCAATGACAGTCCTAGCCATATTCATGAAAGGTCTTCCTAACACTATTTGTGTGTGTAGGTCTTCCTTGATATCCATTACTACGAAATTCGTAGGATACAAGAATTTATCGACTTTCACCAAGATGTTCTCAACTATGCCCTTAGGATATCGAATTATGTGATCGGCAAGTTGGATTGTCATTTTGGTTGGTGACAAGTCTCCTAACTTTAATCTCTTGTAGAGAGTAGGGGATTAGGTTGATACTTGCTCCTAAATCTGCTAGCGCATGAATGGTTCCAGATTGGAAGATTGAACACGGAAAAATGAATCGACCCTTATCTCCTAGCTTCTGTGGTAGAGAGTTCCTGAGTAATGCAGAGCATTCTTCACTCAGTGGAATTTTGTTAGAGTCTGGTATCCTCTCCTTTGTAGAGAGAAGCCTTCGGATGTATCTCTTCTAGTTGGGGACTTTGGACATAGTGTCCAGGAACCTTCCATCAAGTTTGAAGGAATCAAGCTTGGATGGTTTTTCTTGTAGCCTTCCAGGATAGGGTACACGAGCTGGAGTTTTTGATGTCAGCTTCTGAGTATATGTTGATTTGTTCTTAAGCCTGGCTGACCTTCTCCGTGGTTCTTCCTCTAGGATTACGGAATCCATATGTTTTGCTTCTTCTATGTAGGGATTTTGGATAGTATTACTTGGCAATCTTCCATGCATTCGGGTTTCAAGGCGTTGTGATAACTGTCCGAGCTGCATTTCCAGGCTTTTGAGCAGAGCCAATTGGTTTCTCATTAGTATCTCCGTCTGATCTTGCCTGGCTGTTGTTCTCTGATTTAGCTGTTTTTGTCCTTGAATGAACTGAGTCAACTGATCGTCAGCTCCGAGAGTGGGGTTAGTTGCTTTCATAATCTGGGTGGTAGGGGAATTTTCCTCTACTGGGGTACCAGTGAGTGGTAGTGGTTGACCGTAGGTCAATTGAGATTGTTGGGCTGATTAAGGTGGATAGCGATGGCGAAAAGGTTGATTGCTTCACTGAAATTGATTAACTCTAGGTTGTTGATTGAATCCGGGATTTGGTGGACGAGCTGGGTATTGAACGTAACAGACCGAACCGTCAGGGTTTTCGTACTCAACTTGATATTCTTCAGTGGGTTACGGGTTGGTACAATTTACACAAGCCTGAGCTTGGTTGACCTGCTGCGGCTGCGTCTTCAATTCTCCGAGTTGTTTAGCAAGAGATTCCATCTTATCTGTGAGGGATTTGATGGCCTCCGTTTGATTGTTGAGTGCAGAGAGTGGGGCAGATGATAAAGTTGTTTCACCACTGTTCCAGTCATGATAATGCATTATCATGTTCTCGAGCAACTCCCATGCTTCGTCTGCGGTTTGGTTCATCAGATTTCCTTGAGCTGCTGCATCGATCGTTGTTCTATGATTTACCGTAAGACCATTGTAGAAGGTACAGATTTAGGCTGACCGTTCTAGCTGGTGATTAGGGCATTTCTTTAGCAGGGTTTTGAATCGCTCCCATGTAGTGTAAAGAGATTCATCGTAACTTTGTTTGAAGTTAATGATGTCATTGTTCAGCTTGGTTTGTTTAGAAGGAGGGAAATATTTGGTTAGGAATTTAGTAGCCATCTCCGTCCATGACGTGATGGAATATTTTTCCAGTCCTTCGAACCAGGTTTGAGCATGATGAGTGAGAGAATAGGGGAAAAAGTATAGCCAGACTATATCTTGTCCTATCCCTGGCTGCTTGTAGGAGTTCGAAAGAGATATAAATTTATCAAGGTGAGAATTAGGATCGTCATTCGGTAGTCCATGAAACTGACAGCTGTTCTGAATGAGCTGGATGATGTGATGTTTTAACTCGAACGAGTGTCCTTGAATCTCTGGAAATCTGATCGGTCCTCCTCGACCTTCAATCGAGGGTTTAGTGTTTTCTGCTAAAGTAACGCATATTGCCATTCGATTTTTGATTCATGCTTCCTTGCGTGCTTTAGAGATTATGGCGTCTGGATCAGGTACGAATAACAACGGCCCTGGTCTAGATCGGGTTTGGGTCATACACTGGGTATGCCTCTTTTTGTTGTTTTTAATTTTTATACAGATAAGCTAAGTTCCTAATTTAATCTACGGTAAGCTAATCTAAAGTAATCTAAGGTAGTCTAAGGCAATCTTATTCTAAAGTAGTCTAAGGTATTCTAGGCTAAGGTATTCTAATTATCCTAATTATAGATATGTTTTTGGTTCTTGCTACTGATTCTCTGGTATTTCGATAACAGAACTTCGTACGAACTATTCAACAAACCAAGTGGCCAGGCTGACTACGGAGAGGCGGGATCCTTTTGGTTCCAATATAATTCGAGAGTGTTCGAAAAATCCAACAACCAAGTCCGTGTATAATTGTCTTTCTTAGACACCACTTAAATGTTTGTGAATGAGTTTGATAGAGAGAAGTATTGTCTGATACCAGTTCCCCGGCAGCGGCGCCAAAAACTTTGTCTCCCTCTTGATATGATCGAAACAGACGGTTTTATTTCGCGCGATGTCGTTAGGTCACGGCGCGTCAGAGCCGGCCATCAAGAGGGGGGACACTTGTTTTAAATTTATATTTAGCGGGGCCTAAATCGTACTACTCCTTATTATGAGTAAGGGAAGTATGACCTAGAGTCGTATTTTTGAGATATCAGTAGAATCGAACCTATATCTAAAACTTAAGATAATTATAAAGTGCAGTAGTAGTTGGTGATTACCTAATTTTGGGTTTTCTAGATTAAAGTAAAGTAATATGATAAAATTTGTAATTTAGATAAGGCTAAAACAAGTGCATGCTATGATTTCATCAGTTACTTTGCCTGGTATTATGGAATGCTAGCTCATGGATAGGCAGTGACCTTGTATTTACTACACTAGTACTAAACGCCCCTGTCATAAGACATGTCACTGGGTAATGTGCTAGGCTTGAAGATTCTGAATAGACAGCAACATCCCTTACCCCCGACGCCCGTGCATTCTGACTACAGGCATACACGTTCAGACGGCTCATCCAATTGAGCGACTCGTTGGGGTGACGTATTAACATTCCGAAATGGTCTAAACATTCTTAAGTATAATAGAATACATGGTTTTCCACATCCGAGAGACATGGTGGGTCGCAATGCTTTAGTTAATGATTGGTTTAGAAGATAGTTAGGCCCTTAAAAGAGTTTAACCATAAAGAACACCATGGCCAAGTCAAGCTGACTTCCAGGAAACATTCGGTTATCCTAACGGTCCAATCCTTTATGTGTTCGAACAAACAGTTCCTTAATTAACTAAGAATCCCTCAAGCGGGGTGCAATGCTTGAGACCATGTTATGGTGAAGTGTACTAGTCGACACTAACCGTGTTCCATGGCCTTACTTAGCAGAGGTACAGCTTACAACAATCGTTGTGCTTCAGCGTGCACGTACGAAGTTTATATGCTTGGTGACTACACTAGCATGGTCTAGGTCCGACAATGTACTAGGGGTCTAGTCATATTTTTCACTACGAAAGAGTCCTCTGACAAAATCCAAAGCTCGGTGGACTTACTACAACCGGTGTGCCTCAGTCAAACTCACGTTGTATCCGACAGACTTCTCTTACCAAGGGGTGACACTGATAGTATACTCTGAATCGGGGTTCGTGACTTCTCAATAACAGAGCTAATAACTACGTTCTATTAGTTCGAAAAGCGATTGAGTTCAAAGCATAATCGGAAAGCATTTTGACCACATACACAAGCCATAATATAATTTCGGCATTATAACTGATTACGTCATAACATACACTAAAGATAACTACTCGCTAATCATGGCAACAATATCGCAAAGCATAATAATGGAAGACATTATAAAAAGATAAGGGATAGAATTACCAGTAGATTAAATGAGTTTTGAATACAAAAGTGATAACTTCAAGACTCCAGACCGCTCCTAATACAATCTTCGGCGTTCTTCTCCGGGTACTAGGTTTCCCGCACGGAGTTGAAGACCTTGAAAGTATGACTAATATTGTACAAGAGAGAGAAAGAGGTGAATTGAAGTGTGTGTTGAAAATGAATGACAAGTGCCCTTTAAATAAGCTTGATTTTTGCCTGCAAACGGCTGGCAGACCGTTTGGCAGGCCGTTCGGCCAGTCCATTTACTGAGGCATTCCGTTTGCTGAGGCCGTTTGATCTGGTCATTTGGCAGGCCGTTTTTCACATTGGCCGGCCGTTTGGCAAGCCGTTTGGCCTGCTGATTTCCTAGATCGTAACTTGATTTCTTGTCTTTTACCGTTTTCACTCTAGAATCTTCGTTTTAGCTCCGATTCTCTTGATTCTTTTTGCATCGTCTTCGTAATTACTTGTTCTTCAATTCTAACCGACGAAGTAGGTGTTTTGCCAATAAAGTTCGAATCTTTCTTATTTTTGGGCCTTAATACCGGGGTGAAAACGTGACTTTTAGCCGATATCAAATATCCTACACTTAGACTTTGCTTGTCCTCAAGCAAACTTCTCGTTTTTACTTCAAGAAATATTTTCAGAGTTTCTTTTCTAATAGCCTAAGCGGTTTGCTTCTTATTATAAGAGCGAAAGATAAGGTGAGTCATCTATGTTAGGGTTGAAACTATCTCTGCAAGCATGCGAGGAGGTTACATGACTTAGGCTAGCTTTCACGGGTCACTCAAATCACTCAAGTGTTTAGGGTTCCCTTTAGATCTAAGAAATGAATTTTCACTCATAGCCTGTCATGTTGTACTCATCGTCATTGGTTTGATAAAGACTCAAATCCTTGCTACTAATGTGAAAACAGTAGTAACCATAGCTTCTAGGTCATTTGTCAGTGATGGAACGGAATTTTGTAGTGGTGGTGAAGTTGTTTTAAGGGGTGAAAAGGGTAACATAGTCTCAAAAGACTTTTATTTTGGAAAATTTTAGATAGATACGAGTGCTGGTATTTTTGAGAAACACTTTTGAACTATACTTCTTTTTGAAGTGATAGGCGTTTGTGGTCAAATTCTTCTTCGGCGTTTCTCTTTATAAGTTCTGCTCCTTTTCTCAGAACTTTTTTTTTTTGGAGATTCATCTAGAGAAACTTTTTGTCGGTAGACTTTTTCAAGACCTTCGTCGTGATACTTGAGAAGTTTGTGGCATCGGGTTTATGGAAGGAATCTCATTTTCTGGATTTTCGATTGATAGTAAAGATGAAGTGGATGAGGTAAAAGAAATGGTAGTGTGAGCGGGTTGTTTTTGACAAATGGCTAGCTCTTCTGATTATAACCGAATCACATTTCGCAACTTGGAAATGCAGATCTAAAACAAGTTCTGATTCCGAGCACAAACATCGGCACTCTCAACGAAAAATAGCGAAGCATTAAAGATGAATGCTGGTCTTATTTGGGTGCCTTACCATAATCAATTTAGGTCGATAATGCCTAGTCATGCAATGCTCTTTTAAAGATTCGGTTCGTCCTAACAAGATTTCCACCTTACTTAAGCCATATTTTTATTTACAAATGTTTCAGATTTTCAAAAATACTTTTTTGAAAAGGCTTTCTTTTATTAAAAATTTGAAATTTGGCTTAAAACCTGGAATCTTTGTAATGGGTTATTTAAATATAGCATAAAAAGGATTATACCATCATCCCACACTTAAACGAACATTGTCCTCAATGTTCCTAGTGTATCCCACACTTAGGAGTTTTAGTTGAAGATTTGGGATTATTTGTTTAGTGTTCATTTGGGTGTTATCCCACACTTAGTGATAAGCTAGGATGTGGCATAGTTTGAATCTTGAGCTAGTAGCGAAAAGAAATAAATACCCCTAGCAGATGCGTCTGGCTTCCAATCCTTGCGTCTTTTATCGGCTCACTTGTCATCCTCTATTCTTCTACTCTACTTTATTACACGGGTTGCCTCCCGAGAAGCGCTTTTATTTAAAGTCGTTGGCTAGACTGTAGTAATGCTCTAAAAAGCAAACATTCCTCGCTGATGGTTGTGATCTTGGTCTTCTCGAGGGAATGTGAGTCTTGGCAGGTAAATCCTGAGAAAGTGCTGGACCAATAGTGGCAGAAGATCTGGTACTTCTCTTGAAGATCTTCTGAATGATAAGTAGTGCGCAGTTTCGGCTCTTGATAAGTCTTGAAGTCCGATGAGAATATGATCCACGCCTCTGCTGGTTAACCCATGAATGTCAATCATAGAGGCAATACTGGTGGTGATTGTTTCTCTGATGGGATGCTCATTTCGGAGGTGTTCAAACAATGTTAGAAAATGTATCTTTAGAATCTCGAAGTCTTCGAAATGGTGATCTCCATAGTAAGAGTCTGTACCTTTGCATAGATTTGTTAAAAGACGAAGCTGAAAAGAAGTGAACAGCAATCCTGATCCGAGCATTAATGTCACCGCCTTTGAGTATATCTCCCAACATCCAGCTTTAAATGTGAAACTAGGATCTGTGGATTCGTGGAAGATACGTGATATCTGCTTCGTAACATAGGTGGCAATGTTGACTCGATCTGGTTCAAGATGAGAGAACGGATTGTTTTGCCTTACTTCCTCTGTAACAGCGTCTCGTAACTCTTTGATAATCAGATCAGCATGGTGATCAATTGTTACGTAAATCACTAGCCTGTCTGGTGTGCTTTCGAAATTATCTCATTCCAAGATAGCGAAAAGGCTGTGAATGTCCTCGATCATTTGCAAATCAGAGTGATAAGTCAGGCATCCGGTAGAAAGATCCATATGCTTTCGGATGAGAGTCAGTAGTGCTCGTTGGTTTTGTAAGAACGGAAGTGCAGATCTTGCTAAGGCGTTGTAGACCTTAGAGTAAATGATCTTCTGATCTCGATGGAATCTTTTCTCAAGAATAGTACGAACCACTGAATTGTGCTCTAGTTGCCTTTCTTCTTGGTAGATATGATCGTGAAGAGAATTGATAAAGTCTTGAATGCGTTCTTCTAGGATTTCAACATCATTGTCTTCTCTTCAGAGATAGAGGTTGTGTTCTTCTCGGATAGCCATAATTCGTTCTGTTAAGCGTAGCGAAAAATCAACGGTTGATTTTTGGATGGCTTCGAGAATATCTTCAAATTCATCGGTATCATTGATGAAAGTTATCATGTCTGCATGTGTAGATATAACTGGAATCCGATCTAAAGAAGAGTCCGGTTCCCTTTGATCTGGTTCAGTTAGAGAGTGTGAGTTATTCAGAATGTCTTCATGTTGCTCTACCTCGTCATCATTGGTGTATTGTTCTTCTGAGGATGCGCCTGATGAACGGGTTTCTTCGGTATTCTGATTCTCCAGTTTGATACTTGCAGGATCAATTTCTATATCCTTGACCTCAGCCTTGTCGGTCTTCTTCTTGAAGCGAATGATTAAACTGTGATCTGCCATTTCAAGCCTCATTATTTCTTCATGACGCTCAATGCTTGAAGCGGGTATTGTCGCAGTTTCTTTTACGTCTTCCATTTCCTCTTCCTCTTCAGATTCCTCCTCTTCCTCTATTTCTTCGCTGGGATCCTCTTCTTCCATTTCTGGGTCATCTACAGACTGTGATTCGACACCCATCTTGATACAATCGGCTGGTGGTGAAGACTCGTCATTGTAAGTGATCCGTCTGGTGGAAATAGCAAACATCTCTGCCTGTCCAGAAAGATCGGTTGGTCGGTCAATTTTGAAGGTAACGCTCTCCCCATGTGATCGTAAGATCAAGGTTTGATTGTACACATCAATGACAGTCCTAGCCGTATTCATGAAAGGTCTTCCTAACACTATTGGTGTGTGTAGGTCTTCCTTGATATCCATTACTACGAAATCCGTAGGATACAAGAATTTGTCAACTTTCACCAAGACGTTCTCAACTATGCCCTTAGGATATCGAATTGCGTGATCGGCAAGTTGGATTGTCATTTTGGTTGGTGACAAGTCTCCTAACTTTAATCTCTTATAGAGAGAGTAGGGATTAGGTTGATACTTGCTCCTAAATCTGCTAGCGCATGAATGGTTCCAGATTGGTAGATTGAACACGGAAAAATGAATCGGCCCGTATCTCCTAGCTTCTGTGGTAGAGAGTTCCTGAGTAATGCAAAGCATTCTTCACTCAGTGGAATTTTGCTAGAGTCTGGTATCCTCTCCTTTGTAGAGAGAAGCCTTCGGATGTATCTCTTCTGGTTGGGGACTTTGGACATAGTGTCCAGGAACCTTCCATCAAGTTTGAAGGAATCAAGCTTGGATGGTTCTTCTTGTAGCCTTCCAGGATAAGGTACACGAACTGGAGTTTCTGGTGTCAACTTCTGAGTATATGTTGATTTGTTCTTAAGCCTGACTAACCTTCTCCGTGGTTCTTCCTCTAGGATTATGGAATCCATTTGTTTTACTTCTTCTATGTGGGGATTTTGGATAGTATTACTTGGAAATCTTCCATGCAATCGGGTTTCAAGGCGTTGTGATAACTGTCCGAGCTGCGTTTAAAGGCTTTTGACCAGAGCCAATTGGTTTCTCATTAGTATCTCCGTTTGATCTTGCCTGGCTGTAGTTCTCTGATTTAGCTGTTGTTGTCCTTGAATGGACTGAGTCAACTGATCATTAGCTCCGAGAGTAGGGTTAGTTGCTTTCGTAATCTGGGTGGTAGGGGAATTTTTCTCAACTGGGGTACCGGTGAGTGGAAGTGGTTGATCGTAGGTCAATTGAGATTGTTGGGCTGGGTAAGGTGGATAGCGATAGCGAAAAGGTTGATTGCTTCACTGAAATTGATTAACTCTAGGTTGTTGATTGAATCTGGGATTTGGTGGACTAGCTGGGTATTGAACGTAACAGACTGAACCGTCAGGTTTTTCGTACTCAACTTGATATTCTTCAGTAGGTTGCGGGTTGGTACAATTTACACAAGCCTGAGCTTGGTTGACCTGCTGCGGCTGCGTCTTCAATTCTCCGAGTTGTTTAGCAAGAGATTCCATCTTATCTGTGAGGGATTTGATGGCCTCCGTTTGATTGTTGAGTGCAGAGAGTGGGGCAGATGATGAAGTTGTTTCACCACTGTTCTAGTCATGATGATGCATTATCATGTTCTCGAGCAACTCCCATGCTTCGTCTGCAGTTTGGTTCATCAGATTCCCTTGAGCTGCTGCATCGATCGTTGTTCTATGATTTACTATAAGACCATTGTAGAAGGTACAGATTTGGGCTGACCATTCTAGCTGGTGATTAGGGCATTTCTTTAGCAGGGTTTTGAATCGCTCCCATGTAGTGTAAATAGATTCATCGTAACTTTGTTTGAAGATGTCATTCTTCAGCTTGGTTTGTTTAGAAGGAGGGAAATATTTGGTTAGGAATTTAGTAGCCATCTCCGTCCATGACTTGATGGAATCTTTTTCCAGTCCTTCGAACCAGGTTTGAGCTTGATGAGTGAGAGAATAGGGGAAAAAGTATAGTCGGACTATATCTTGTCCTATCCCTGGCTGCTTGTAGGAGTTCGAAAGAGATATAAATTTATCAAGGTGAGAATTAGGATCGTCATTCGGTCATCCATGAAACTGACAGCTGTTCTGAATGAGCTGGATGATGTGATTTTTTAACTCGAACGAGTGTGATGCGCTGTACAAAACCATCGTGTACGAATCATCAACAACAGGATCATTACAAGGTCAAATACTATATGCGGTTTCAAAATAAGTTTGCATTCATATTAAAAGGTGACGTCATAACCAACGTCATATGTTTAACATCCGAAAGTATGCTTCTACGAATAGCAAGCAAAAATAATAGTATGTGACCCATAGGTCGTTACAAATACATTGTTTCAAAAATAACATTGTTTGAATGCAAATTAAACGTTTCATGCGGTAACATCTCTAATAAGCGCAGCGGGTGTCTACAAAGCATGACTTGTACAGTGGAAGCAAGCAAACCTTAAGCACCTGAGAAAACACATGCTTAAAAATGTCAACACAAAGGTTGGTGAGCTATAGTTTAAGTATAACAGTAATGTAAGGTAGGCCACGAGATTTCAGTGCTTCAACAGCGTTTCAAAACAGTATGAAAAATATATGCATAACCGTGGGCACTTGGTAACTAACTTAACGTTTATCACCTCCTAAAAGTACACTTGGCAAGTACGTATATTTACGAAGTATTAAACACCCGTTAAATGCTAGCGCTACTAGCCCGAGTGGGGATGTCAAACCCTATGGATCCATCTAAGATTCGCGTTCACCGGTTCAAAGACCAATGACTAAACGTTACAGAGCTAAGGGAAAAGTTTATGCCGTTGTATAACCCACACATATATAAAGTTTAAGTACTCGTGCCTAGTATGTAAAATGTAAAATGCGCATGTATTCTCAGTTCCCAAAATAGTTAAATAAAAAGGGATGCTATAACTCACAGTGGAAAGTAGTAAAAGTTGATACGCGGGAATAGTAAGCAAGTGGTTGGTCCGAAAGGTCCTCAACCTAAGTCAAAAGTTACTAAGTCATTAAATCGTTCCCAAAGGTTTAAATTTATGTAAATTAGGTCTTAAGTACCATCATCATTTATCATCAAACAAAAAGTGTAAAGTAAGTTTTAAGTCAAGACTAGGGTTTGAAATAAAGGCTGAATTTGTTTAGTCGCCACAACCTCTATACCAACTGAAATAAGGTGAGACCAGTGGCCATGGCTCCGTATATGAGTCCCCTAGAGGGTGACCAATTTCCAGAACCAAACTCATCTTCCCCTAGAGGGTTCTTGGTGCTTGATGCTCATCACGGTTCTCATCCTTGATGCGTATAGCTTCAAGTGTACAACTCGTTGATGGGTTTGCATCATCTTAGCCAAGTTTTGACCATCATAACACTTGTGTAGGTCTAAGATAAGTTGCACAACTCACTTAAGAGTTGTATGTAGTTTGATGAACCAAAGTTACATCAAGATCTTAGATCCGACACATACATGAGTTACAAAAGTAATATTAAGCTACAAACTTGAAAGTAAACTAAATAATCAAGATCATAAGTTGTAGAACTTAGATCTTAGCTAGATCTTAAAGATCCTATACTAGAAAGTCTAGATCTAGTGTTCTTAAGTTAGATCCTAAGTTACAAAACTTGGATCTACACTTTAATGAAACCATAAGTTATGAAACTTAGATTTTCAACTTGAAAAATGTATGTAAGCTTACAAGCTTTTGTTTACAAAATAATAAGTAGACCATAAGCTATAGAAACTTAGATCTTTCATAAGTATGTTAAGTTATAACTAGAAAGTTATACTTCCATGTTCTTGAACTTACAAAGTTAACTTTAGTTCAAGAAAAATGAGATCAAGATTAACTAGTAACACTTGACCAAAATAACAACATCACAAACTTTAAAGTACTTATAAAAGAAAGAAATAAAATAAAGTACAAGTATTATGTTCATGTTTTGTTTCATACTTAGGAAGATTCAAATCAAAGTTTGAATCTTAGGATTTAAGTCTACAAACATGAACACAAGTATGATAATGAAGCTTATGAACTTTAAATCTTTTAAAACATTAAGTGTAGAACCATAAACTAGAAAGTTTTGATTCTTGTTCTTGGTTCTTCATCAAATAAAATATGGAAGTAACCAAGATTACATGAAGATACAAGTTAGAGAACTTGATCTTTAACAACAACAAACAACTACAAGTAAGTAATTAACAAACAAAGAACAAGTAATGATGATGATTATACATGTTTATGTTTCAGTTTTAAACAAGAAAAAGAAGAGAAAAATGATGCCTTCTTTACTTAAGAGAAAAGAGAGAAAAGAAGTTACAAGTAAGAGTGTGTGTGAAAAAGTGAAGTAATACAAATGAATAAGTAACAAAATTTGAAAACAAAACCACCCTCCCACCCATAAAAAACCTATTTTATGGCCAAGAAGGAAAGGTCAAGTCTTCAACTTTCATGCATGGGGGAAAGGTATGAGCTCAAAATGGTAATAAAGTTAAATGGTGTTGGAAAATGGTGTAAGTATACATGTAACTAGATTCCTTATGACTAATTAATCTTGTATTAAGCTTAACAAGTCATTAGCATAATGTTGGGCTCCTTAATAGTCCATTAAGATAAGTAGGGTGGGCTTTTAAGTACATTAACATAAGTCCAAGTCCAAGTAAGCAATAAACTAACTAAAAGCCCAAGTAATTAACTAGTAATCTTAGTTAATTAAAAATGATTAATAAAAATTAATCATGAATGTAAATAATATCCGAAATATTATTCGTGAAAAGTTCGTGTGTATCACACCCCCAATTAGGGCCTGGGCGAAATGTGACTTAATATCAAAATATACCAACATATTATAATAACGAGAACAATACTAAATGAGAAAGTTAAACTTTATGGAGTACGCAGCGGAAAATGAAATGTCGTTACAAAGGAGTAAAGTAAATGTTTAAATGCAATAGTAATAAATGCGATAATCTCTTGATCCTATGTCCAAGTAGCATCACATAAGCAGTAGATAAGTAAGCTTGAATCAAACAGCACCTGAGACAAAACATGCTAAAGTGTCAACTAAAAGGTTGAGTGAAGTTCATAGGTTTAACAAAAGTTTGAGCGTTGTTTTAGACCACAAGATTTAGTTTGTAAAGTTGATCTCCCACAGGATCAAAAAGTTATGCCAAAGCGTGATATTTAGACTAAACGTTCAAGTTTGCCCTATGACAAGTTGTGTCTGTCCTTGTCGGTTTAATTTCATTATCAAGTAATACATAGACTTAGTCAAATGTATCGGGGACGTTACTCCCGATAGGCCTACCCCCAATAATTAAGCATGCAGCAGCAATTAAAAATATCACTGTAGGGACTTAGTCGGACATAGCCGGGTATAGCATAGTTTAACAGTTTGGTACTTGTGTCCAAATTGTAAAAAGTAAAAACAGCATGTGTCTCACCCCAAGTAAAGTAAGTAAGTTTGCTAGCAATAAAGAGGGGCTATGAATTCACCTTAAATAGCAGTTGAAGTATTCCACGCAAGAAGGAAAGTAAAGCAAGTAAGTGATCTGGATATTAACCTAGAGGTATAACGTTTGATTAGTTAATGTCTAACTCACATAAAGTATGTTTATTAATATAGCAACTATATTGACAGTGACGGTTTTCGAGAAGAGTTCCTATTTCTCAAAAGTTTCTATTTTTGGAAACTTACTATTTATGGAAAGCTTCCACTTATAGTAAGCTTCTAGTTTAAAAATGTTCGGGTTATAATTCTTAACAAAGATGTTGTACAATCTCGCCCAAACTTCATTGCTAACATGCAAGTCACTCGAATGATCTATTGTTACCGAGTGGCCCAGGATCTCTTGACCAGAATCTAAGTCTTAGCATTCGAGATCCACAAGCATCCCATAATGGTAACAAGGATCACCCAAGGCCACAAGTAGCGGTGACGTTTGTAGTCTTTGTACGCTATCTTTAATTATAACCTTCACGTTAGGTGCGTATATACATATATATTCATTAATTCGATTTTAATTATAATTCCTATATATTAATTCATAAAAATACTTTTATAATTTTTAGTAACATATATTACTAATTATAACATGTTATTTATTTTATTTTTAATTGCATATAATTTATAACATTATTTACATGTTTTGGTAAAAAAATAATAAACCGAAGTAAAAAGTAAAAAGTAAAAAGTAAAAAGTAAGAAAAGAATACTTACTAGTAGTAATTCTTCAAAGAGAGAATGAGAGAAATTTTGGTGTGAGTTTGAATGAGAAATGAGGGGTATTTATACTTGAAAAAATTAGGTAAAAAGAATAAAATAATTAAAAGAAAAAAAAATATTTTAATTTTTAATGGGATTTTAAAATTCAAAAGTATTAAATGTTAGGTCATGGGATAATGCACAAAATAAAATAATAAAAGTAGTTTTTCCATTATAATTTTTAATTAAAAAGTATTTTATTTATTTATTTATTTTTTTAAATTCATTTATTTTAAGGATTTTTTTATATAAATAAACAAATTGATTTAGTGCTTTTCCAAGAATATTTGTCAATATTTTTTTTTTATTTAATTAATAAATACAAATTTTGCATAAAAATAATAAATAATTCAGTATTTTGTATTTTTAATAATAATTATAATTTTAATTATTAAACTATAGTTTTAGTAAGTTTGTAAATATTATTACATTTATATATAATTGGATTTATTATATAGTTAAATATATAATACGTTAACTAAATAATAAAAGTGATACAAAGTTTATATACTTAGTTAAATTATGTCAAATTATATAAATTTATAATATATTATTTATTTAAGCGTACATTGTTGACTAAAAATTACTATTCGGTCAATATTTAATTGTATATAACAACCCTTAATACATATAGTCAGGCAGATAACCCTAGGGTTAATTCAGTAAATTTAGAAGTCGAAAAGTGAGGGTTGTTATAGTACCTCCCCGTTAATAAAAACTCCGTCCTGAAGTTTTAGGTAGACTTCTCGGATGTATCAGCGGTTGAGAAGAGATGGGGATATTTCTGTTTCATTTGGTCTTCACGTTCCCAGGTATACTCGGGGCCACGTCGTGAATTCCAACGGATCTTAACAATAGGTATGGTGCTTTGTTTTAAGCGTTTAGCAGATCGGTCCATGACTTCTACGGGTTCCTCTATGAAGTGTATTTTATCATCAATGCGAATGTCATCTAAAGGAATAACGAGAGTGTCATCAGCAATACACCATTTAAGTTTTGAGACATGTAACACATCATGTACTTGACTGAGTTCGGTTGGTAGTTCTAATCGATATGCCACGGGACCAATTCTTTCAGTGATTGTGAAAGGTCCAACATATCGTGGACTGAGTTTACTTCGTTTACCGAAACGGACAACACCATTCCAAGGGGATACTTTCAACATGACTTTATCTCTAACTTGGTATTCGATGTCCTTTCATTTCTTATCGGAATAACTCTTATGTCGGCTACGGGCAGTTTCTAAACGTTGCTTGATTTGAACGATCTTTTCGGTAGTTTTGTGAATAATTCCAGGACCAGTTAAATGTCTGTCCTCAAGTTCATCCCAACACAGAGGGGATCTACACTTCCGTCCATATAGAGCTTCAAAAGGTGCAACTTTAATGCTAGAGTGATAACTGTTGTTATAAGAAAATTCAACCAAAGGCAGATGTCTATCTCAGCCTTTGCCGAAGTCGATAACACAAGCGCGAAGCATATCTTCCAATGTTTGAATGGTTCGTTCACCTTGACCATCAGTTTGCGGATGGTAAGCAGTACTCATGTCGAGTTGAGTTCCAAGAGCAGTTTGTAAGGATTTCCAGAATTTGGAAGTGAATCTACTGTCGCGATCGGATATGATTGATATAGGAACACCATGACGAGAGAAAATTTCTTTGATATACAGTTGTGACAATCACTCCATCTTGTCGATCTCCTTGATCGGTAAGAAATGAGCAGATTTAGTAAGACGATCTACTATGACCCATATAGTATCATTTCCACTAGAAGTCTTGGGCAATTTAGTAATAAAGTCCATAGCGATACATTCCCACTTCCACTGCGGAATATCGGGTCGTGTCAACAGACCAAAAGGCTTTTGATGTTCAGCCTTGACTTTCAAACAAGTGAGACACTTACTAACATAAGTAGCAATGTCGGTTTTCATGTTAGGCCACCAGTAGAATTCCTTCACATCGTAGTACATCTTACTGGAACCCGGATGAAAAGAATACCTAGTCTTATGCGCTTCATCGAAGACTAGTTCACGGAGATTACCGAAGCGAGGAACCCAAATTCTGTTGCCAAAGTATCGTGTACCATTAGCTTTCACTTGGAGTTGGTTTTCAAAACCAATAGGTCCTTCACCTTCGATAATTGTTGGTTTAATAGCTTCTAATTGAGCTTCACAGATTCGTGAGATAAGATTCAATTTGATTTTCAGATTCAGAGCACGAACACGTTTAACATCGTCTTTTCAACTAAGGGCATCGGTAACTACATTCGCCTTGCCAGGATGATATTTCAGTTCACAGTGATAATCGTTCAATAACTCAAACCATCGGCTTTGCCTCATATTCAGCTGTTTTTGATCAAAGATGTGTCGAAGACTTTTATGGTCAGTGTACACCGTAAACTGGGTACCATATAGATAATGTCTCCATATCTTTAATGCAAGTACCACGGCACCTAACTCAAGGTCATGTGTGGTATAGTTCTCCTCGTGTTTCTTCAACTGTCTAGATGCGTAGGCAATAACCTTTTCACGTTGCATTAAAACGCAACCAAAGCCTTGCTTTGAGCATTGTAGTAAACAACAAAATCGTCAGTACCTTCAGGTAAAGATAGAATCGGGGCTGTGGTCAATTTCTTCTTCAGAATCTTGAAAGCAGATTCCTGTTCTTCGGACCACTCAAATTTTTTCCCTTTTTGAGTTAGCTTCGTAAGAGGTTTAGCAAGAAGTGAAAAATCCTTTATAAATCTCCGATAGTAACCAGCAAGTCCCAAAAATTGGCGAATATGCTTCGCAGTCTTTGGTATCTCCTAGTTCTGAATAGCAGTGATTTTAGCAGGATCAACATGTATTCCTATTCTATCAACAACATGTCCAAGGAATTGTACGGTTTTGAGCCAAAACTCGCACTTAGAGAATTTAGCATAAAGTTGTTCCTTTCGTAAGAGTTCAAGAATCATACGTAAATGTTGCTCATGTTCTTTCTCACTCTTGGAATAGATCAAGATGTCATCAATGAATACAATGACGAATTTATCGAGATAGGGTTTGCAAACACGGTTCATAAGATCCATGAACACAGCAGGAGCATTGGTCAAACCAAAAGGCATGACACAGAATTCATAGTGCCCATAACGAGTGCAAAAAGTAGTCTTAGGAATATCGGATTCCTTGACTCTAAGTTGGTGATATCCGGACCTCAAATCAATCTTTGAATAAACACTTGACCCTTGAAGTTGGTCGAATAGATCATCAATACGTGGCAACGGATAACGGTTCTTGATAGTAAGCTTGTTAAGTTCGCGGTAATCAATGCACATGCTTAACGTACCATCCTTCTTTTTAACAAATAGAATAGGAGCTCTCCATGGGGACGAGCTTGGACGAATGAAACCTTTATCCAATAGTTCTTGGAGCTGGTTGGATAATTCCTTCATCTCTGAGGGTGCTAAATGATACGGAGCTTTAGCAATAAGAGCAGCACCGGGAGTTAAATCAATTTGAAATTCAACTTGTCGAGGAGGTGGAAGACCAGGAAGATCTTCGGGAAACACATCGGAAAAGTCTTTAACCACTGGTACATCTTCAATATGCTTCTATTTCGATTCAATCATCTTAACGTGAGCTAGAATAGCTGGATAATCTTTCATAAGGTATTTGCGAGTTTTAATACAGGAGATGATGTTGAGATTGGAACCACTCTTTTCACCTTGGATGATGAGAGTCTCTCCATTTCCCAATGGAACATTAACAGTTTTATCGTAACACATGATATATATATAAAACACTTTATATTATTAAGGAACGAGGCATTAAATAAGCCTTTTAGTGCACGATTAAAAAATATAAATAGTTTTAAGGTAAAGCCTTTACATAGATAGAAAATGGAAAAATAACTAAAGAATATTAAGATTGAAGTAGTCTTCATGTCTCTTCTTCTCTTCCTCAAACTGCTTCATCACTTTTTTCATGTTATCCTTCATAAGTTTCTCTAGCCTTTCGGTTTGAGATTTGAGAGATTCTTTGATAAACTTATCATATTGCTCGTTCTTTCCTTTTTGCTTTTCGTAGAGGTACTCGAGATTGTCGTAAAGGTTGGTAACACGACTGTTAACGGCATTGATGTCGTATTATCGTAAGGCAAGTTGTTTGTTGGCTCGGCTTCTCTCCATTTTCATTCGGAAGTTAACATCCTCCTGGAGATGAGCAAGTGATTGCTTTCCCCAACGAGTGTTGCGTTCTTCCTCGTACTTTAGGAGCCTTAATTCTTTTCTTAGTTCAACATTTTCCTCCACCAACTTCTTAATTTCGCGGTCCTTCTCATCCATACGGACCTCCACTCTCGCCATGTGGTGAAGCAAACCCTCATACTTAGCAGCATCATTATAAGAAGGAGTCCGGGCTCTCTTCCTTGATGGACCGGCTTCTTCATGACGTTTTCCTTTATCTTCGATTCTCGGAGTTGGATAATATTGAAGAGACCTCTGTGAATTTCGTAGAGTATTTGGACTATAGTTGGTGAAGCAGGACTGTAAGAAGGACTTCAAACAGGTCTTGATGTTTCAGAGTATCCAACACCTACTTCGGTAGTAGGGTTGTGAGTTTCCTTGTTAGGCTTGTTAACGCTTGGGCTTGACATCCTATCATTAGAAAAGAGACTTTGATTAGAATCTTTTAGTCAAGTTTTGGAAAGCATAAATGTTAAGATTATAGGGCAGTCCTAAGTGCATTAAAGTCTATGGCAGGAAAGGTTATAGTTTCCTAGATTGATAAGGCACCCTAGCTAACACATAAGGCACACACAAAAATGCAATCCTGGTTCTCTATAACAACCTGGTTATGCTCTGATACCAATCTATCACACCCCCAGTTAGGGCCTGGGTGAAATGTGACTGAATATCAAAATATACCAACATATCATAATAACGAGAACAATACTAAATGAGAAAGTTAAACTTTATGGAGTACGCAGCGGAAAATATGGAGTACGCAGCGGAAAATGAAATGTCGTTACAAAGGAGTAAAGTAAATGTTTAAATGCAATAGTAATAAATGCGATAATCTCTTGATCCTATGTCCAAGTAGCATCACATAAGCAGTAGATAAGTAAGCTTGAATCAAACAGCACCTAAGACAAAACATGCTAAAGTGTTAACCAAAAGGTTGAGTGAAGTTCATAGGTTTAACAAAAGTTTGACCGTTGTTTTAGACCACAAGATTTAGTTTGTAAAGTTGATCTCCTGCAGGATCAAAAAGTTATGCCAAAGCGTGATATTTAGACTAAACGTTCAAGTTTGCCCCATGACAAGTTGTGTCTGTCCTTGTCGGTTTAATTTCATTATCAAGTAATACAAAGACTTAGTCAAATGTATCGGGGACGTTACTCCCGATAGGCCTACCCCCAATAATTAAGCATGCAGCAGTGATTAAAAATATCACTGTAGGGACTTAGTCAGACATAGCCGGGTATAGCATAGTTTAACAGTTTGGTACTTGTGTCTAAATTGTAAAAAGTAAAAACAGCATGTGTCTCACCCCAAGTAAAGTAAGTAAGTTTGCTAGCAATAAAGAGGGGCTATGAATTCACCTTAAATAGCAGTTGAAGTATTCCACGCAAGAAGGAAAGTAAAGCAAGTAAGTGATCTGGATATCAACCTAGAGGTATAACGTTTGATTAGTTAATGTCTAACTGACATAAAGTATGTTTATTAATATAGCAACTATATTGACAGTGACGATTTTCGAGAAAAGTTCCTATTTCTCAAAAGTTTCTATTTTTGGAAACTTACTATTTATGGAAAGCTTCCACTTATAGTAAGCTTCTAGTTTAAAAATGTTCGGGTTATAATTCTTAACAAAGATGTTGTACAATCTCGCCCAAACTTCGTTGCTAACATGCAAGTCACTCGAATGATCTATTGTTACCGAGTGGCCCAGGATCTCTTGACCAGAATCTAAGTCTTGGCATTCGAGATCCACAAGCGTCCCATAATGGTAACAAGGATCACCCTAGGCCACAAGTAGCGGTGACGTTTGTAGTCTTTGTACGCTATCTTTAATTATAACCTTCACGTTAGGTGCGTATATACATATATATTCATTAATTCGATTTTAATTATAATTCCTATATATTAATCCATAAAATACTTTTATAATTTTTAGTAACATATATTACTAATTATAACATGTTATTTATTTTATTTTTAATTGCATATAATTTATAACATTATTTACATGTTTTGGTAAAAAAAATAATAAACCAAAGTAAAAAGTAAAAAGTAAAAAGTAAAAAGTAAAAAGTAAAAAGTAAAAAATAAAAAGTAAAAAGTAAGAAAAGAATACTTATTAGTAGTAATTCTTCAAAGAGAATATGAGAGAAATTTTGGTGTGAGTTTGAATGAGAAATGAGGGGTATTTATACTTGAAAAAATTAGGTAAAAAGAATAAAATAATTAAAAGAAAAAGAAATATTTTAATTTTTAATGGGATTTTAAAATTTAAAAGTATTAAATGTTAGGTCATGGGATAATGCACAAAATAAAATAATAAAAGTAGTTTTCCATTATAATTTTTAATTAAAAAGTATTTTATTTTTATTTTTTTTAATTCATTTATTTTAAGGATTTTTTTATATAAAATAAACAATTTGATTTAGTGCTTTTCCAAGAATATTTGTCAATATTATTTTTTTTATTTAATTAATAAATACAAATTTTGCATAAAAATAATAAATAATGCGGTATTTTGTATTTTTAATAATAATTATGATTTTAATTATTAAACTATAGTTTTAGTAAGTTTGTAAATATTATTACATTTATATATAATTGGATTTATTATATAGTTAAATATATAATACGTTAACTAAATAATAAAAGTGATACAAAGTTTATATACTTAGTTAAATTATGTCAAACTTTATAAATTAATAATATATTATTTATTTAAGCGTACATTGTTGACTAAAAATTACTATTCGGTCAATATTTAATTGTATATAACAACCCTTAATACATATAGTCAGGCAGATAACCCTAGGGTTAATTCAGTAAATTTAGAAGTCAAAAAGTGAGGGTTGTTTTAGTGTGTCACAAATACGAGTCGGGACATGTAAAGTCAATCACGGTAACAAGTAAATGTAATACAATACATTTATTAAAATACAAGTATTAATAATAAATATTATTAATTAAACGTTGGAAAATCCAGGGTCGTTACATTACCCACCTGTTAAAGAAAATTTCGTTCCGAAATTTTAAGCTGAGGTAGATGGAGGAGTTGGGAAAAGGTGAGGATACTTCTGCATCATTTGATCCTCTCATTCCCAGGTAAACTCAGGTCCTCGTTTGGCATTCCATCGTACTCGGACGATCGGGATCTTGTTGTGTTTCAAAGTTTTGACCTCACGATCCATAATTTCGACAGGCTCTTCCACGAAGTGGAGTTTGTCATCAATCGTAAGTTCCTCCAATGGTATGACATGTTCCGGTTCAGCAAGACACTTCTTCAAATTCGATACATGAAAGGTAGGATGAACTGAGCTCAATTGAGTGGGAAGATCCAGACGGTAAGCAACGGGTCCAACACGCTCCAAGATTTCAAAAGGACCAATGTATCGCGGGTTTAACTTTCCGCGTTTTTCAAAATGGATCACACCTTTCCAAGGCGTGACCTTCAACATTACACGGTCACCCACATTGAATTCAAAGTCCTTATGTTTAAGGTCGGCATAACTCTTTTGACGATTACGGGCCGTCTTAAGTCTCGCTTGAATTTGGACAATCTTCTCAGTTGTTTCATGGACTATCTCGGGTCCGGTGATTTGCGTTTCGCCTACTTCGGCCCAACAAATAGGAGATCGGCACTTGCGGCCATACAACGCTTTAAAATGTGCGACATTAATACTCGAATGATAACTATTGTTGTAAGAGAATTCGGCTAACGAAAAATGCCTTTCCCAAGCTTTTCCGAAATCAATGACACATGCACACAACATGTCTTCTAAAGTCTGAATTGTGCGTTTGCTTTGCCCGTCGGTCTGTGGGTGATACGCAGTACTCATGTCGAGATGGGTTCCCAAGGAACGCCAAAATCTGGAAGCAAAACGGGGATCGCGATCTGAGATGATCGATAAGGGCACACCATTAACGAGATACAACCTCTTTGATGTATAGTTGAGCGAGTCTCTCCATCGTATGTGTTTCCTTCATAGCTAAGAAGTGTGCAGATTTGGTAAGACGATCAACGATAACCCAGATGGTATCGTATCCGCCCGCCGTCTTTGGTAACTTCGTAATGAAATCCATTGTTATCCTTTCCCACTTCCATTGCGGGATTTCCGGTTGTTGAAGTAACCCAGAAGGCTTCTGATGTTCGGCCTTAACTTTCGAGCAAGTCAAACACTTACCAACATAAGTTGGACCGTCCTTCTTAAGATTAGGCCACCAATACTGTTCCTTAAGATCGTGGTACATTTTACCGGCTCCTGGGTGAATCGAATATCTCAACTTGTAGGCTTCATCTAATATAAGGTTCCGTAGATCTCCATAACGGGGTACCCAAATTCTACCGGCATAGCATCGGAGTCCAGTCTCCTTAACCTCGAATCGAGAAATGAGAATGTTCAAGTATTCATGAGATATATTCTCTTCCTTGAGAGCCTCATCTTGGGCTGCTCGGATCTGGCTATTGAGGTTCAAATGAATGGTGATGTTCAGTGCCCGAACACGAAGAGGTTCCATCCTCTCCTTTCGGCTCAAAGCGTCAGCTACAACATTGGCCTTGCCAGGATGATAACGAAGTTCACAATCATAGTCGTTCAGCATCTCGATCCATCGACGCTGTCTCATGTTCAGTTGCTTCTGATCAAAGATGTGTTGGAGGCTTTTATGATCGGTGAAGATAGTGCTCTTTGTTCCATAAAGGTAGTGTATCCACAGTTTTAATGCAAAGACAACGGTTCCAAGCTCGAGATCATGAGTAGTGTAATTTCACTCGTGAATCTTCAGTTGTCGGGAGGTGTAAGCGATAACCTTGGTGCGTTGCATCAGCACACAACCAAAACCACTTTTTGAAGCATCGCAATAAACGACGAAATCGTCACTGCCTTCAGGAAGTGATAAGATAGGTGCGGTGGTTAACTTCTTTTTCAAGGTTAGAAATGTTGATTCCTGTTCGGGTTCCCAAATGAACTTCTTCCCTTTGTGAGTCAGCGTGGTCAAAGGACACGCAATCAGAGAGAAACCTTCAATAAATCTTCGGTAGTAATGGGCGAGGCCTAAAAATTGGCGGATATGAGTCAGAGTAGTGGGGGTCTCCCGCTTTCTGATAGCTTCAATCTTTGCGGGATCAACTTTGATACCTTGATTACTCACAACGTGACCCAGAAATTGGACTTCCTTCAACCAAAATTCACACTTGGAGAATTTGGCATAAAGTTGCTCTTGTCTCAAGAGTTCCAACACTAGACGAAGATGTTGTTCATGTTCTTCTTTGCTTTTGGAGTAGATGAGGATATTATCTATGAAGACGATAACGAACTTATCCAGGTATGGCTTGTAGACACTATTCATGAGATCCATAAACACGGCAGGTGTGTTGGTTAAACCGAATGGCATCACGAGAAACTCATAATGACCATAAAGAGTCCTGTCACATTGCTCTCTTTCACCCTCAACTGGTGATAACTGGATCACAAATCGATCTTAGAGTAAACGCTCGATCCTTGTAGTTGATCAAAAAGATCGTTAATTCGGGGAAGAGGATACTGATTCTTAATCGTCAATTTGTTGAGTTCACGGTAGTCGATACACATGCGGAATGATCTGTCCTTCTTCTTCACAAATAAAACAGGTACGCCCCAAGGCGAGAAACTTGGTTGGATAAATCCACGGTCTAGCAGTTATTGTAATTGACTCTGTAACTCTTGCATTTCGAAAGGAACGAGTCGATAAGGTGCGCGAGCTACAGATGCAGCCCCTGGTACTAAATCGATCTGAAACTCCACTGCTCTCGGTGGCGGTAATCCATGCAATTCTTCCGAAAAGACATCGGAAAATTCATTCACAATTCGTACGTCATCCACGCTCTTCACCTCAGTTTCTAACGTTTTCACATGTGCTAGAACAGCAAGACGTCCTTTCTTCATGATCTTTTGCGCTTTCATGCAACTAATGAGATTCAGTTTCAAGCTACATCTCTCTCCATAAATAAGCAGTGGCTCACCGTCTCCGTGGGGTATACGAAGAGCTTTATCTCCACAGATAATGTCAGCCCTTATCTTGGTCAACCAGTCCATACCGACAATAACATCAAAGCTTCCTAACTTAATGGGTATCAAGTCAATCTCGAAATCCACACCAGCTATGTTGATAATAGCTCCTCGGCTAATTTGGTCAACTTTCTCAAGTTTTCCATTGGCTACCTCTACAAGCATACTCTCCTTTAAAGGAACTAATGCCCAATTTATCTTAGAGCAAAAATTTCTACATACATAACTTCTATCGGCACCAGTATCAAATAGGACAGAAGCTAATAGATTGTTGATAGTGAATATACCTGTGACCAAGTCGGGGTTCTCACGGGCATCCCTTGCATTTACGTTGAAAGCTCTGCCATGCGGTGGTCTGCCGTCCTTTCGCTTGTTAGGACACTCATTTTTTAAGTGGCCCGTCTGTCCGCATTCATAGCACTTTCTCGGTCCCGTGGGGTTCGGCTTCCCAGTCATGGTGGTAATCTTGCAGTCCTTGCCAATATGCCCGGTCCTTTTGCATTTTTCACAAACAACGTTACAGTACCCGTTATGGTGCTTGTAGCACCTCTTGCACTGCGGCAGACTACCCTTGTAGTTGGAGTTCGAGCTAGTGTTCGGATTGGGATTTCCACCGTTGTTGTGCCTCTTAGCGGGGGCTTGATCATAGACTCTCCCCTTGTTGTTGTCCCACTTACGCTTATCACTACTACCCGATTTGAATTTAGCCTTTTCCGGTTCATCGATGATAATTTAGTTCATTAAAGTGTGCGCCATGCGCATTGCTTCCGGGACATTAGGTGGCTTAGACGAGGTGACATTTCCCTTAATGGACTTAGGAAGTCCCCACAAGTACCTTTCCATGCGCTTAAACTCTGGGGTAACCATGGTAGGACACATCAGGGCTAATTCTAGATACCTACGGTTGTAACCATCGAGATCATTTCCCACAACCTTCAACTGCCCAAACTTAATCTCCATTTTCTGGATCTCTGTCCTAGGGCAATACTCTTTAATCATGGCCCCCTTGAATTCTTCCCACAGCGTAGCATACGCCTCATCAATACCCTTTGCTTGAGCCAGTGTGTTCCACCAGGTTAGTGCGCTGTCTAACAGCGTACACGAGGCATACTTGGTTTTGTCCGTCTCTGAGCAGTTACTAACATGGAACACAGATTCTAATTTCTCAAACCACCTATTGAGACCAACCGGCCCCTCAGTACCACTAAAGTTGTGAGGCTTGCAGCTTTGAAACTCTTTGTATGTGCACCCATTATGAATGGGCTGGTTAACTGGTGGAGCTTGGGGGTTCCTTTCCGCTAAAGCTGCGGCCACACGTTCAGCGATCATTTCCTCGATCTGTGCTGCGGTTGGCGTTGATCTTCCATTGGCCATTGATGTTTTAAACAAAAATTTTGACTCAAGTCAAAATCCAGTATTCAATAAATAATAATAGTAATACAGTATATGGTAACCAGCATGGAATCAACACAACACGTGTTAATTAAGTAACGCAAATAGATTCAGATGCCACAAGATCATCAGGCAGTAACATAAATAGAACACCGTACAAGGATTAAACAACACAAAGTTCCATTCATTAATAATATGTTGCATACATCAACATAGGTTCGCACAATACGTAAGTAAAACATAAAACTACAAGTGAGATTACATAATGAAATCTACTACAAATGTCCTATGGTGATGGTGGGTGTAGGATGTCAATTATGGGGGACATCTGGTCATCGAGCTCAGCTACCTGAGTACGGAGGGTCTCCACTTCCCTTGTCAGTTCCTCGACAGAGGGAGATGGTGGGGCAGGCGGTGCAATCGGTACGGGTGGTGCTGGTGGTGCAGATGGTCCGGCTCCTGAAGTGGATGGTGCATAGCGGTAAGGCTTACGGATGAAGGGATCAGCAGGATACGGCACAAGCCACTTACGGGCGGTAACTCTAGTCCTCAGTCCGTGTGCGTTAACCCCAGGAATAACAGTACCGTCGAAATGATACCACTTCTTCGGCGAGGTAGAGGGTGGCTGCACGGGTGCCTCATCAGGGTCCTTATCGGAATCCTCATCACTGGAGTCGTCAGAGGATGAGTTGGCGGATGATGGGTCGTCTAGATCGGCTGGGGGTGGCTGCACGGGTGGCTCTCCTCGGGCGGCCATCATCAGTCGATATCTGAAAGGCGGGATCGGCACGAGACGTCCATCAGGAAGGCGTCGGCACCAATGGTTATGCTCGTTACGGAACGGACCTTCCCCAAGTTCCGGGGGAATCACAGCACCACTGGAATGGTGCTGTGGCTCCGAGGGTCCTGGGGCAAGTGGAGCTGGAATCTCCTGTAGGTCCTCGGCTCCATCAGAGGTGATCACTGGGCCGGGTGCATGGCTACTGGCTCCGAAGGATGAATCACCGGAGTCGCTGGAAGGTGTAGATGACGGGATCGAGTCAGCAACAACGGTAGGTGAGGTGGCCGATGAGTCCGAGTCGCTCTCCAAGTGAATGATAGTGGGCCGGGCATCCGACATCTGAACAAGGAAAAATAACTTTTTCCATGTCAGTAAGTCATAAAGTAAGCACGTATTAGGCAAAGTAACTACGACAGTCTAGATCATGTATATCAGTAAGTAGCATGGCAATAATAACAAATCATACAGAAGTATCATGCAATCGAAGCATATAGTAGCATGCAGTAGAGTAAACATGTAGCAGTATACGGCATATAGTAGCAAAAGTAAGCAGCAGCATGCAGTAAGTTCCGCAGAAACAAGTAAACTAGCAAGTTGTAGATTAGTCCTATTAGTAAATCCTACTCGGGTCAGTCTAGACTCACTAATGCAACCTAATTCCCTACAACCAATGCTCTGATACCTAATGTGATGCCCCGTACAAAACCATTGTATACGAATCATCAACAACAGGATCATTACAAGGTCAAATACTATATGCGGTTTCAAAATAAGCTTGCATTCATATCAAAAGGTGACGTCATAACCAACGTCATATGTTTAACATCCGAAAGTATTCTTCTACGAATAGCAAGAAAAAATAATAGTATGTGACCCATAGGTCGTTACAAATTCATTGTTTCAAAAATAACATTGTTTGAATGCAAATTAAACGTTTCATGCGGTGACATCTCTAATAAGCGCAGCGTGTGTCTACAAAGCATGACTAGTACAGCGGAAGCAAGCAAACCTTAAGCACCTGAGAAAAAACATGCTTAAAAACGTCAACACAAAGGTTGGTGAGCTATAGTTTAAGTATAACAGTAATATAAGGTAGGCCACGAGATTTCAGTGCTTCAACAGCGTTTCAAAACAGTATGAAAAGTATATGCATAACCGTGGGCACTTGGTAACTAACTTAACGTTTATCACCCCCTAAAAGTACACTTGGTGAGTGAGTATGTTTACAAAGTATTAAACACCCATTAAATACTAGCGCTACTAGCTCGAGTGGGGATGTCAAACCCTATGGATCCATATCTAAGATTTGCGTTCACCGGTTCAAAGACCAATGACTAAACGTTACCGAGCTAAGGGGAAGTTTATGCCGTTGTATAACCCACACATATATAAAGTTTAAGTACTCGTGCCTAGTATGTAAAACGTAAAATGTGCATGTATTCTCAATTCCCAAAATAGTTAAAGTAAAAAGGGATGCTATAACTCACAGTGGAAAGTAGTAAAAGTCGATACGCGGGAATAGTAAGCAAGTGGTTGGTCCGAAAGGTCCTCAACCTAAGTCAAAAGTTACTAAGTCAGTAAATTGTTCCCAAAGGTTTAAATTTATGTAAATTAGGTCTTAAGTACCATCATCATTCATCATCAAACAAAAAGTGTAAAGTAAGTTTTAAGTCAAGACTAGGGTTTGAAATAAAGGCTGAATTCATTCAGTCGCCACGACTTCTATACAAAATGAAATAAGGTGAGACCAGTGGCCATGGCTCCGTGTATGAGTCCCCTAGAGGAAGACCAATTTCCAGAACCAAACTCATCTTCCTTTGACCGTGGTGACGGTTTAAGTGCAAGTAGGTCAGAAATTTCAGCACAACGTTAAAAGGGTGTAGTGACTTTCGGGAGGCCATAGATCCTAAACCGTAACTCGGATAAAGACGAGGTATAAACGGAAAATTATCTACTCGAACCGAACTAACTGAAAATAAACTTTCCAGTAGCCCAAGTAGTCTTATCAGTTCCAGAAACAGTAAGAAATGTGTTTTGGTGGGTTCTTGGTGCTTGATGCTCATCACGGTTCTCATCCTTGATGCGTATAGCTTCAAATGTACAACTCGTTGATGGGTTTGCATCATCTTAGCCAAGTTTTGACCATCATAACACTTGTGTAGGTCTAAGATAAGTTGCACAACTCACTTAAGAGTTGTATGTAGTTTGATGAACCAAAGTTACATCAAGATCTTAGATTCGACACATACATGAGTTACAAAAGTAATATTAAGCTACAAACTTGAAAGTAAACTAAATAATCAAGATCATAAGTTGTAGAACTTAGATCTTAGCTAGATCTTAAAGATCCTAGACTAGAAAGTCTAGATCTAGTGTTCTTAAGTTAGATCCTAAGTTACAAAACTTGGATCTACACTTTAATGAAACCATAAGTTATGAAACTTAGATTTTCAACTTGAAAAATGTATGTAAGCTTACAAGCTTTTGTTTACAACATAATAAGTAGACCATAAGCTATAGAAACTTAGATCTTTCATAAGTATGTGAAGTTATAACTAGAAAGTTATACTTCCATGTTCTTGAACTTACAAAGTTAACTTTGGTTCAAGAAAAATGAGATCAAGATTAACTAGTAACACTTGACCAAAATAACCACATTACAAACTTTAAAGTACTTACAAAAGAAAGAAATAAACTAAAGTACAAGTATTATGTTCATGTTTTGTTTCATACTTAGGAAGATTCAAATCAAAGTTTGAATCTTAGGATTTAAGTCTACAAACATGAACACAAGTATGATAATGAAGCTTATGAACTTTAAATCTTTTAAAACATTAAGTGTAGAACCATAAACTAGAAAGTTTTGATTCTTGTTCTTGGTTCTTCATCAAAGAAAAGATGGAAATAACCAAGATTACATGAAGATACAAGTTAGAGAACTTGATCTTTAACAACAACAAACAACTACAAGTAAGTAATTAATAAACAAAGAACAAGTAATGATGATGATTATACATGTTTATGTTTCGGTTTTAAACAAGAAAAAGAAGAGAAAAATTATGCCTTGTTACTTACAAGAAAGGAGAGAAAAGAGAGAAAAGAAGTTTCAAGTAAGAGTGTGTGTGAAAAAGTGAAGTAATACAAATGAATAAGTAACAAAATTTGAAAACAAAACCACCCTCCCACCCATCAAAAACCTATGGCTTTTATGGCCAAGAAGGGAAGGTCAAGTCTTCAACTTTCATGCACTGGGGAATGGTTTGAGCTCAAAATGGTAATAAAGTTAAATGGTGTTGGAAAATGGTGTAAGTATACAAGTAACTAGATTCCTTATGACTAATTAATCTTGTATTAAGCTTAACAAGTCATTAGCATAATGTTGGGCTCCTTAATAGTCCATTAAGATAAGTAGGGTGGGCTTTTAAGTCCATTAACATAAGCCCAAGTCCAAGTAAGAAATAAACTAACTAAAAGCCCAAGTAATTAACTAGTAACCTTAGTTAATTAAAAATGATTAATAAAAATTAATCATGAATGTAAATAATATTCGAAATATTATTCGTGAAAAGTTCGTGTGTCACAAAGACGAGTCGGGACATGTAAAGTCAATCAAGGTAACAAGTAAATGTAATATAATACATTTATTAAAACACAAGTATTAATAATAAATATTATTAATTAAACGTTGGAAAATCCAGGGTCGTTACATTACTCACCTGTTAAAGAAAATTTCGTCCCGAAATTTTAAGCTGGGGTAGATAGAGGAGTTGGGAAAAGGTGAGGATACTTTTGCATCATTTGATCCTCTCGTTCCCAGGTAAACTCAGGTCCTCATTTGGCATTCCATTGTACTCGAACGATCGGGATCTTGTTGTGTTTCAAAGTTTTGACCTCACGGTCCATAATTTCGACAGGCTCTTCCACGAAGTGGAGTTTTTCATCAATCGTAAGTTCCTCCAATGGTATGACATGTTCTGGTTCAGCAAGACACTTCTTCAAATTCGATACATGAAAGGTAGGATGAACTGAGCTCAATTGAGTTGGAAGATCCAGACGGTAAGCAACGGGCCCAACACGCTCCAAGATTTCAAAAGGACCAATGTATCGCGGGTTTAACTTTCTGCGTTTTCCAAAATGGATCACACCTTTCCAAGGCGCGACCTTCAACATTACACGGTCACCCACGTTGAATTCAAAGTCCTTATGTTTAAGGTTGGCATAACTCTTTTGACGATCACGGGCCGTCTTAAGTCTCGCTTGAATTTGGACAATCTTGTCAGTTGTTTCATGGACTATCTCGAGTCCGGTGATTTGCGTTTCGCCTACTTCGGCCCAACAAATAGGAGATCGGCACTTGCGGCCATACAATGCTTTAAAAGGTGCGGCATTAATACTCGAATGATAACTGTTGTTGTAAGAGAATTCGGCTAACGGCAAATGCCTTTCCCAAGCCTTTCCGAAATCAATGACACATGCACGCAACATGTCTTCTAAAGTCTGAATCGTGCATTCGCTTTACCCATCGGTCTGTGCGTGATACGCAGTACTCATGTCGAGACGGGTTTCCAAGGCTTCTTGCAAAGAACGCCAAAATTTAGAAGCAAAACGGGGATTGCGATCTGAGATGATCGATAAGGGCACACCATAACGAGATACAACCTCTTTGATGTATCATTGAGCGAGTCTCTCCATCATATCTGTTTCCTTCATAGCTAAGAAGTGTGCAGATTTGGTAAGACG
This sequence comes from Rutidosis leptorrhynchoides, assembly GCF_046630445.1. Classification (NCBI taxonomy): domain Eukaryota; kingdom Viridiplantae; phylum Streptophyta; class Magnoliopsida; order Asterales; family Asteraceae; genus Rutidosis; species Rutidosis leptorrhynchoides. Next base: position 369,720,157 of record NC_092334.1, on the reverse strand, counting down.
ATCAACGATAACCCAGATGGTATCGTATCCGCCCACCGTCTTTGGTAACTTCGTAATGAAATCTATTGTTATCCTTTCCCACTTCCATTGCGGGATTTCTGGTTGTTGAAGTAACCCAGAAGGCTTCTGATGTTCGGCGTTAACTTTCGAGCAAGTCAAACACTTACCAACATAAGTTGCAACGTCCTTCTTAAGATTAGGCCACCAATACTGTTCCTTAAGATCGTGGTACATTTTACCGGCTCCTGGGTGAATCGAATATCTCAACTTGTGGGCTTCATCTAATATAAGGTTCCATAGATCTCCATAACGGGGTACCCAAATTCTGTCGGCATAGCATCGGAGTCCAGTCTCCTTAACCTCGAATCGAGAAACGAGAATGTTCAAGTATTCATGAGATATATTCTCTTCCTTGAGAGCCTCATCTTGGGCTGCTCGGATCTGGCTATTGAGGTTCGAATGAATGGTGATGTTCAGTGCCCGAACACGAAGAGGTTCCATCCTCTCCTTTCGGCTCAAAGCGTTGGCTACAACATTGGCTTTGCCAGGATGATAACGAAGTTCACAATCATAGTCGTTCAGCGTCTCGATCCATCGACACTGTCTCATGTTCAGTTGCTTCTGATCAAAGATGTGTTGGAGGCTTTTATGATCGGTGAAGATAGTGCTCTTTGTTCCATAAAGGTAGTGTCTCCACAGTTTTAATGCAAAGACAACGGCTCCAAGCTCAAGATCGTGAGTAGTGTAATTTCGCTCGTGAATCTTCAGTTGTCGGGAGGCGCAAGCGATAACCTTGGTGCGTTGCATCAACACACAACCAAAACCACTTTTCGAAGCATCGCAATAAACAACGAAATCGTCACTGCCTTCAGGAAGTGATAAGATAGGTGCGGTGGTTAACTTCTTTTTCAAGGTTTGAAATGTTGATTCCTGTTCGGGTTTCCAAATGAACTTCTTCCCTTTGTAAGTCAGCGCGGTCAAAGGACGCGTAATCAGAGAGAAACCTTCAATAAATCTTCGGTAGTAACCGGTGAGGCCTAAAAATTAGCGGATATGAGTCAGAGTAGTGGGGGTCTCCCACTTGCTGATAGCTTCAATCTTTGCGGGATCAACTTTGATACCTTGATCACTCACAACGTGACCCAGAAATTGGACTTCCTTCAACCAAAATTCACACTTGGAGAATTTGGCATAAAGTTGCTCTTATCTCAAGAGTTCCAACACTAGATGAAGATGTTGTTCATGTTCTTCTTTGTTTTTGGAGTAGATGAGGATATCATCTATGAAGATGATAACGAACTTATTCAGGTATGGCTTGTAGACACGATTCATGAGATCCATAAACACGGCGGGTGCGTTGGTTAAACCGAATGGCATAACGAGAAACTCATAATGACCATAACGAGTCCTGAATGCAGTCTTCATCACATCGCTCTCTTTCACCCTCAACTGATGATAGCCGGATCGCAAATCGATCTTAGAGTAAACGCTCGATCCTTGTAGTTGATCAAAAAGATCGTCAATTCGGGGAAGAGGATACCAATTCTTAATCGTCAATATGTTGAGTTCACGGTAGTCGATACACATGCGGAATGATCCGTCCTTCTTCTTCACAAATAAAACAGGTGCGCCCCAAGGCGAGAAACTTGGTTGGATAAATCCACGGTCTAGCAGTTCTTGTAATTGACTCTGCAACTCTTGCATTTCGAAAGGTGCGAGTCGATAAGGTGCGCGAGCTACAGGTGCAGCCCCTAGCACTAAATCGATCTGAAACTCCACTGCTCTCGGTGGCGGTAATCCAGGCAATTCTTCTGGAAAGACATCGGAAAATTCATTCATAATTCGTACGTCATCCACGCTCTTCACCTCTGTTTCTAACGTTTTCACATGTGCTAGAACAGCAAGACGTCCTTTCTTCATGATCTTTTGCGCTTTCATGCAACTAATGAGATTCAGTTTCGAGCTACATCTCTCTCCGTAAATAATCAGTGGCTCACCGTCTCCATGGGGTATACGAAGAGCTTTATCTCCACAGATAATTGTGAAGACCCGTCCTAATCCATCCGGACGAAGTCCATATCGATTATAAACGATTCACAACAGTTGATTACATCGCGAGGTACTTGACCTCTATATGATACATTTTACAAACATTGCATTCATTTTTTAAAAGACAATCTTTCATTACATCGAAGGTTGACAGCATGCATACCATTTTATAATATATCTAACTATAATTGACTTAATAATAATCTTGATGAACTCAACGACTCGAATGCAACGTATTTTGAAATATGTCATGAATGACTCCAAGTAATATCTTTAAAATGAGCAATTGCACAGCGGAAGACTTCTTTCATACCTGAGAATAAACCTGCTTTCAAGTGTCAACCAAAAGGTTGGTGAGTTCATTAGTTTAACATAAATAACCATTTCATAATTTTAATAGACCACAAGATTTCATATTTCCATTTCTCGTAAACATACATCCCATGCATAGAGACAAAATATCATTCATATGGATTGAACATCTGGTAACCGACATTCACAATATACATATTAGAATATCCCCATCATTCCGGGATCCTCCATCGGACATGATATAAATTTCGAAGTACTAAAGCATCCGGTACTTTGGATGGGGCTTGTTGGGCCCGATAGATCTATCTTTAGGATTCGCGTCAATTAGGGTGTCTGTTCCCTAATTCTTAGATTACCAGACTAAAAGGGGCATATTCGGTTTAATAATTCATCCATAGAATGTAGTTTCAATTACTTGTGTCTATTTCGTAAAACAGTTATAAAAGTTGCGCATGTATTCTCAGCCCAAAAATATTGAGGGTAAAAAGGCAAATGAAACTCACCAAATGTATTTTGTAGTAAAAATACATATGACTATATTGAACAAGTGCAGGGTTGGCCTCGGATTCACGAACCTATATTAATCGCATTTCTATTAAAACATATAATAGGAATATCATAATTTCATTTATTATATATATATATATATATATATATATATATATATATATATATATATATATATATATATAAGATTTATACTAGATTTCATTTAAAAACATATACTTTATGTTATACCTTAAATTATATGTTATATATATATTTATTTTGCATATGTATTTAAAAATGATTAATATAGTTATATTAATATCCATATATATATATATATATATATATATATATATATATATATATATATATATATATATGGTTATATTAAAAATACCTTGTTTGTTGTATGTAGGTTTTTATATAAATGATGTTAATAAAATTTACATATATAGTTATATAAAATATTAATATATTTATAGTATATATAATAAGTATGTTTTATGTACAAAATACTTATTTGTTTAAAAATGATAGTTTTGATAATAATGATTTACTAATAGTAATAATAATAATAATAACTTTATTAATAGTGATAATACTAATAATAAAAATGGTAATGATAACAATAATAATAATACTTATGTTCCTAATAATGATACTAGTAGTAAAATGATGATAATAATAATAATAATGATAATAAAGATAATAATACTTAATAATAATAATTATAATCATAATTATAACCTTAATCATATTATTTATATTTACATAATACTAATGGTAATACATATAATAGTCATTAATAAATATATCCATAACACTATTCTTAATTATAGCTATGTCATAATAATAATAATAATAATAATAATAATAATACTAATATTTAATGATAATACTAATAATAATATTATTAATAATAACAATAGTAATGATAATAATCCTAATATTCTTTTTAATGATAATAATAATAACAATAACAATAATAATAATAATAAGATAACAAAAAAAAATACTACCTCACATAAAATAGGCTTCAAAAAAAATAGAATGATATTGTAGAGACTCGAACCCGCGACCTCTCATTCACTCATCCACCTCCTTTACCATCCTTCCATTTCAAATTTCTTGATTAATGCCAGACTTTGGTTTATTTAACCCTTATAATTTCATTTCGGCCCAAAGGAGGAAAAGGGATTTCGGCCCATCACAACATGGAACTTGGCCCAACTGAATTTAATAGTTCTCGGCCCATACAATCCACCCCTCTTAAGCAGCTCTTTATAAAATAAAATAAAAAACTCGCAGGTTCCAGGTTTTGAACCCATGACCTCTTATTTTCTGACCACACACCCTAACCATTCAGCTGTAACTGTTTTTCTTGATCTATATTAATCTTGATATAATATAAACCATATTTAAATGGTTTCATTTTCCTCCTCTTCCTCATCTACATCGCCTAACTTTTTTTTCTCAGTTCTTCAACATCAAAAAATGGGTTTCGATTTCCAGAAGCAACATAATAATCAGATTTTGGATAGTTATGTTATAAACAACGAAGAAAAAAAAACAAAAAAATAAATAAAAAAAACATTGCAGCTGCTTCTGCTCGTCGTAAATAGGAAGAAAAAAAATGTGATTTTGATTTCGGGTACGTTTTAGACTAACCTTAAAACATGAATTAGATTGTAATACACTCCTAGAAACTTTTGAAATCATTAATTTAACTGGAATCTTCAAAATGACTTCGGATTTTTGAGATGAACACAAGCTTTGACTTTTTAGATAAAAACTTTGACTCCCGAATTAATTCCTGATTTCGAGAATTAATATATGAAAACTTGCAGGTATGTTGAATATATGATTCTTAGCACATCTACATATTTAGATTTTGATAATTGAAATGGAATTGGTCCATTGATGAAAACAGTTCACGAGGAGAAGGCATGAATTCGTTTTTGGATATTTTGGGTTTTTATTCTGAGTGGCAACGGCAAAAGGCAGTATATAGTAAACGATAAAGATGAAAAACAAATTATTGGAGCAGTAAACATGATGTCATCGATTGTTAGATAGTGATGTGGTCGACATACTGTCACGAGGGAAGGAAGAAAAAAACGAATAAAGGGAAGAAAAAGAAGAACTTATCAGATAGAGATCATAGGATTCTATTTTTTTTTATATGTAATTTAATATTTCTAATAGATAAATATAAATAATTAATAATAATACAATTAATATTAATGATAATAGTATTAATAATATTACTAGACAAGTTGCATTAATAATAATAATATTTATAATAATTATAACATAACAATATTAATAATAACGATAATAACACTTATAACATTATTTTTAAAATTTAATGTTAACATACTAATATTTTACATAGATTGAAATATTCTAATTTCTTCCTAATATATATATACATATATATCTATAATATACTTATAATAATTATGTATAAAAAATATGTAAATATAATATGTAATAACTTACAATTATATATTGTATATTTATAAGTATTTGTTTTTATCTTTGTTTATTATCAATCGAATGATAAATGAGTGCCTCCGTCGTTTACCAAATATATTAGATATCACATAAGTATTTAATATACTTCAATTAAATAAATTGACATATTTTAAATAATGATTATTATAATATCATATTATATTTAATTTTACATAATAAATTCTAATGATTAAATTATATAATATTTCGAATTATATTTTAAATTATTATTATATATTCATTTATTTAAATATACATGTATCTACTTACAAATAGTTGTTCGTGAATCGTCGAGAACAGTCAAAGGTTAAATGAACATATAAAACAACTCAAAATTTTTGAGACTCAACCTAACAAACTTTGCTTATCGTATCGAAATCGTATAAAGATTAAGTTTAAATTTGGTTGAAAATTTCCGGGTCATCACAGTACCTACCCGTTAAAGAAATTTCGTCCCGAAATTTGAGTGAGGTCGTCATGGCTAACAATAAATATGTTTTCCTGACGAATATGAGCTGATAAATAGAGTTTTATCATTATTGAATAATATGGATAAAATGATTCGATTAATCGAAGCGTATGAATGAAGCTATTACAAAATAGTGAAATGAGAGATTAAAGATTTGTCTTATCTTCTGACGTCGTCTTGGTTGAATTTAGAAATTAAAGTGCGTCTGAACTTTTGACGTAGAGTGTTGAATTCCGGAATTCAAGGGATTTAAAGAAAATCTTCGAAATCTAAAAGATTTGATTCTTCGGCGAGTAAGGAAATTAAGATCTCTATAATTAAATACGGTGATCTGTCTCGATTACTCTGTATAATATTTCCACTATAAATTAAGCTCTTCCGTTCCATTATTCTCACCATTCCTATACTTTCTTTCTTAGTTCATACATTCAAAAGATTGTGAAAATGCTTAATCCAGTTCTGATCCTTGTCCTTATCATGACTATTGCCACAATCATTCTCCTTTTCCAACTTTCACCGGAGGAATCTGTTTTCTTCTACTTTGCCCTTGGTGTTATAGTGTTTTTGATTCTCCCGTGTCTTTATGTGGCGATAAACATTGATATACACGGTTTGTAATTCCTATGTTTGTGATTGGCTTTATATTTTTCCTTTATTTTTCGGAGCTCCATGCTCTTGTTTTCTCTTCCCGACTCCAAGTCAAGCGAATAATGGTCCAGAATTTGTAGATATAGAGTTCTAAATGATTATAATGTTCTAAGCAGGGTGGAACGTGATAGCACGATTTGATTTTCAAATTTATCAAAAATACAGACGATAGAACTATCAATAATATATTCTTCTTGATATGTTCGGAAGTTATGTAGAATGAAAGAGTTATGTAACATAACACATGATGATGGTATAATCTACTGTGAACCATCATCAGGTTTCATTAGGAACTCAGCATGACTTACTGTAATATAATCACGTTGATCAAGTGTCATTATATTATACTAACTCATGCATCAGTTCCCAACACTACTTCAAAAACATTTATATTTTAAGCTCGAAAGTTTACAGAATATAGAAACTAACAGTTTCTATATGATGTAACATTGATAGCACGAATAGATTATTGATTTCAGATAAGAATAGTTATCAAAATATCTTCAGAAATATGGAGAATATTAATAATGAAAGATACGATGATATCTTGGAATTTCTAATATCGATGGATGATGAAGAAGATTTATCCGTAAGGGTTTAGATTCGGAAGCAAGGTATTCGCTAAAGATTTCATCAGAAACGGAATCATTTGGATTCCTTGAAGTTAAACTTATTCTTTGTGATTTGTTCACGGCTTCCTTCATAGTTTCGCATAATCTGCTTTTCGGTATTAAATTTTCCATTGAATTTTTCCAACATAATGATACACAGGAAGCACGAAGAGGTATATAATTTCGGACGAGGATATTTATGAAAATATCCTCAGAAATATCGAAGATATTGATGATGATATTTTGGAATTTTTAAGTTCGATGGTTGATGAGGAAGATTTTTCGCAAGATTTTAACATGAGTACAGAGTAAGATATTCGTTGAAGGTTTCATCGGATCCAGAATTACCTGGATTCTTTGAATATATGGTATGGTCCTTGTATTTGTCCTTGGTCACCTTCGTGGTTAGCTCAATCCGTTTTCCAGTTCCAACTTTTCTGAGCCTTTCCAACATACTATTCTTTATCATCAAACTTTCGATGATTATGGTCGTTTACGATTGTCTATGGTTTCTACTGCTTCATTCAGCTTTTTCAACATTCAGAGTATTGATTTGTGACTGAGTGCTTTTCAGAATTCCAGAAGGAGAGATCATAATTCTAAGAGATAAATGTCATACATATAACTGTTGATGTAGATATGCTGTGAGTTTTCAAAGTACTGATTGCTGATTCCCCGTAATTGGTATGGCAGTTCTCGTTACAAGATGCGGATGAGTATATGATAGAGTTTCAATGAATAAATATAATGATTTGTCAGAGAGATTTAAGCCAAGAAGTAACGAGGTTGCTGGTATGTCTGCTGGTAATATGGTGGAATATAAAAGAATTCTCCGGTATCAAAAGGGTAATCGTATATATCAGGATTATAGTAAGGCTACTTCGAATGAAAATTCGAAGTTGACTTGCTGGAGCTGTGACAAAATTGGCTACCTTGAAAAGGGATCGCAAAGTTATTTTTGCTAATAAATGTCAAAGGATCTGACGCGGCTACGGGTTAAACTTTTACTCAATTGCCGAGAGTTTCTCAGGTGCATAACTATATGCATAAATCTTTCCTTCCGTAGATGAAGTGCGGTTGATTCATCCTATCGATTGAGGTGTTTTCAAGAATCATGAAAGGTTTGAACGCAGAATGTAATCGTGAAGATACAAATGAAGTTTAAGATGAAATCAAGTGGCAAACTTGAAGAATTGTTTAGTTTCATATGTTATAGTCAATATTTTAATTCATTTTAATTGTCCAATATTGGTAGTCCACAGTTGATAGTCCACAGTTAGCAATTCAATAATTCATATACATTTTAATATATAATATTCGAATTAATTAATACGTATAGTGACCCGTATTTGTCTCAGACTCGATCACAACTCAAACTATATATATTATTGTAGAATCAACCTCAACCCTGTATAGAGAACTCGATCATTACTGCATATAGAGTGTCAATGGTGATTCCAAATAATATATATAGATGCGTCGATATGATATGTCAAAACCTTGTATACGTGTCCCGATATTTAAAGTGCGTAAAATAAATAACAGAAATTAAATAACGATAAATAAAGTGCGTAAAGTAATTAACAGAAATTAAATGACGATAAATAAAATTGTGAGAATGTAAATTGAAATAATTAAATTGCGATAAATAAACTGCTATAAATAAAAATGTAATCTGTTAGCTAGGAACAGTTAGCTAGGATCTTGTTAGCGTGGTTTCTTAACAAAATTTCATGTTGTTAATTAGTCTGTTTCTAATCAATTTTTATTGTGTTTATTATTTCTTCATTATGCCACTTGTTGGATTCTGGTAAGTCAAAATCCAAATATGAAATTGAATTTGAATGAAAACGGTTATTCTGTGGTGAACGGATTCGTATATCGGTAGATGTAAATAGGATAGTAAATGGATGTTGAATCAGATTCGAAGAATGTACAGTATAACCTATTAAAGTGAAATCTAAATATTCCTCGGGTATTACCTACCCGTTAAAATATTTTCACCATTAACAGTTTATACGAAAGAATTTTTAATTACAATCTTTATGAAAATATACTTTCAGATATATTTTCTTCAGATGTAATCATAGGTTTAATGAGTTAATATAATATTAATCTCATTTGATTTACCGTTAGAACTAGAATATATAATTTCTAAAACATTGAAGATTACATAATCGTCATGTCGAACGAAGATAAATGATGTAGAACGATTCGCAGATTGATGATTATGCTCGAGGTACATAATTAGATGTTGAGGTGTATGATGTGAACTTGAGTTGTTGGTGGTACTGGTATTGATGTTGGTGCTGGTGATGTTGCTGAAGCTGGTACGTTTTGCACCATATTCTCCAAATTGATTACTAGAGCGCGAAGTTCATTAACTTCTTGTATTACTCCGGGATGATTGTCGGTCGGAACGAGTGGATGAATAAGGTTTAAAATTTGAGTTATGATATAGTCGTGGCGAGATATTCGAGAAGTGAGGGTGAAAATGGTGTTACGAATAGGTTCGCCGGTAAGTGCTTCAGGTTCTTCACCAAAAGGTGAATTCGGTTAGTGGATGGGATTGCCTTCTGCGTGTCTCCATTGATTACGTCGACTATGAATCCATCAGATGAATTGGGGATGAATTATTGGTTGATTCATTCTGGTGTCGTTGCTTCCGGAGCTTAGATGACTATCCATTCTGAATAACTGTCGGGATAACTATCGAAATAGCTGTCGGAATCCGAGGGACTCGATCTAGTTGAGGGATTCATCTCGTACGATCAGATGAAGGATTTTCGATAAGAAATAGATTATAGGATGTAGATTAGTATCCTGCAATACATAATTTACATATACATATATAATACTAAAATCTCATAAGTTACGGAGGAATCTACGGAAGCTGTCAGGCAAAGATAACAATAACGGATACGCTAAGATATGAATTAGCAGATACGCTAAGATATGAATTTTGTCTATACACTTTTCATACAGTCAATGCAATAATATGTGTCTAGACTAAGAATGATAAGCAGATAATTTTCGACACAAAATGATAAGCAAAACTTTTTGACATGCAGACCAGGTCGAAGTCCAGACTCACTAATGCATCCTAACGACTATTAGTTAGACACACTAATGCAAGACCTGGTTCGCTAAGACCTCTGCTCTGATACCAACTGTGAAGACCCGTCCTAATCTATCCGGACGAAGTCCATATCGATTATAAACGATTCACAACAGTTGATTACATCGCGAGGTACTTGACCTCTATATGATACATTTTACAAACATTGCATTCATTTTTGAAAAGACAATATTTCATTACATCGAAGGTTGACAGCATGCATACCATTTTATAATATATCTAACTATAATTGACTTAATAATAATCTTGATGAACTCAACGACTCGAATGCAACGTATTTTGAAATATGTCATGAATGACTCCAAGTAATATCTTTAAAATGAGCAATTGCACAGCGGAAGACTTCTTTCATACCTGAGAATAAACATGCTTTCAAGTGTCAACCAAAAGGTTGGTGAGTTCATTAGTTTAACATAAATAACCATTTCATAATTTTAATAGACCACAAGATTTCATATTTCCATTTCTCGTAAACATACGTCCCATGCATAGAGACAAAATATCATTCATATGGATTGAACACCTGGTAACCGACATTCACAATATACATATTAGAATATCCCCATCATTCCGGGATCCTCCATCGGACATGATATAAATTTCGAAGTACTAAAGCATCCGGTACTTTGGATGGGGCTTGTTGGGCCCGATAGATCTATCTTTAGGATTCGCGTCAATTAGGGTGTCTGTTCCCTAATTCTTAGATTACCAGACTAAAAGGGGCATATTCGGTTTAATAATTCATCCATAGAATATAGTTTCAATTACTTGTGTCTATTTCGTAAAACAGTTATAAAAGTTGCGCATGTATTCTCAGCCCAAAAATATTGAGGGTAAAAAGGCAAATGAAACTCACCAAATGTATTTTGTAGTAAAAATACATATGACTATATTGAACAAGTGCAGGGTTGGCCTCGGATTCACGAACCTATATTAATCGCATTTCTATTAAAACATATAATAGGAATATCATAATTTCATTTATTAATATATATGTATATATATATATATATATATATATATATATATATATATATATATATATATATATATATATATAATATTTATACTAGATTTCATTTAAAAACATATACTTTATGTTATACCTTAAATTATATGTTATATATATTTATTTTGCATATGTATTTAAAAATGATTAATATAGTTATATTAATATCCATATATATATATATATATATATATATATATATATATATATATATATATATATATATATATATATATATATATATATATATATATTTAGGGTTATATTAAAAATACCTTGTTTGTTGTATGTAGGTTTTTATATAAATGATGTTAATAAAATTTACATATATAGTTATATAAAATATTAATATATTTATAGTATATATAATAAGTATGTTTTATGTACAAAATACTTATTTGTTTAAAAATGATAGTTTTGATAATAATGATTTACTAATAGTAATAATAATAATAATAACTTTATTAATAGTGATAATACTAATAATAAAAATGGTAATGATAACAATAATAATAATACTTATGTTCCTAATAATGATAGTAGTAAAATGATGATAATAATAATAATAATGATAATAAAGATAATAATACTTAATAATAATCATAATTATAACCCTAATCATAGTATTTATATTTACATAATACTAATGGTAATACATATAATAGTCATTAATAAATATATCCATAACACTATTCTTAATTATAGCTATGTCATAATAATAATAATAATAATAATAATAATAATAATACTAATATTTAATGATAATACTAATAATAATATTATTAATAATAACAATAGTAATGATAATAATCCTAATATTCTTTTTAATGATAATAATAATAACAATAACAATAATAATAATAATAAGATAACAAAAAAAAAAATACTACCTCACATAAAATAGGCTTCAAAAAGAATAGAATGATATTGTAGAGACTCGAACCCGCGACCTCTCATTCACTCATCCACCTCCTTTACCATCCTTCCATTTCAAATTTCCTGATTAATGCCAGACTTTGGTTTATTTAACCCTTATAATTTCATTTCGGCCCAAAGGAGGAAAAGGGATTTCGGCCCATCACAACATGGAACTTGGCCCGACTGAATTTAATAGTTCTCGGCCCATACAATCCACCCCTCTTAAGCAGCTCTTTATAAAATAAAATAAAAAAATCGCAGGTTCCAGGTTTTGAACCATGACCTCTTATTTTCTGACCACACACCCTAACCATTCAGCTGTAACTGTTTTTCTTGAATTATATTAATCTTGATATAATATAAACCATATTTAAATGGTTTCATTTTCCTCCTCTTCCTCATCTACATCGCCTAACTTTTTTTTCTCAGTTCTTCAACATCAAAAAATGGGTTTCGATTTCCAGAAGCAACATAATAATCAGATTTTGGATAGTTATGTTATAAACAACGAAGAAAAAAAAACAAAAACAATAAAAAAAAACATTGCAGCTGCTTCTGCTCGTCGTAAATAGGAAGAAAAAAAAATGTGATTTTGATTTCGGGTACATTTTAGACTAACCTTAAAACATGAATTAGATTGTAATACACTCCTAGAAACTTTTGAAATCATTAATTTAACTGGAATCTTCAAAATGACTTCGGATTTTTGAGATGAACACAAGCTTTGACTTTTTAGATAAAAACTTTGACTCCCGAATTAATTCCTGATTTCGAGAATTAATATATGAAAACTTGCAGGTATGTTGAATATATGATTCTTAGCACATCTACATATTTAGATTTTGATAATTGACATGGAATTGGTCCATTGATGAAAACAGTTCACGAGGAGAAGGCATGAATTCGTTTTTGGATATTTTGGGTTTTTATTCTGAGTGGCAACAGCAAAAGGCAGTATATAGTAAACGATAAAGATGAAAAACAAATTATTGGAGCAGTAAACATGATGTCTTCGATTGTTGGATAGTGATCTGGTCGACATACTGTCACGGGGGAAGGAAGAAAAAAACGAATAAAGGGAAGAAAAAGAAGAACTTATCAGATAGAGATCATAGGATTCTATTTTTTTTTTTTATATGTAATTTAATATTTCTAATAGATAAATATAAATAATTAATAATAATACAATTAATATTAATGATAATAGTATTAATAATATTACTAAACAAGTTGCATTAATAATAATAATATTTATAATAATTATAACATAACAATATTAATAATAATGATAATAACACTTATAACATTATTTTTATAATTTAATGTTAACATACTAATATTTTACATAGATTGAAATATTCTAATTTCTTCCTAATATATATATACATATATATATGTATCTATAATATACTTATAATAATTATGTATAAAAAAATATGTAAATATAATATGTAATAACTTACAATTATATATTGTATATATTTATAAGTATTCATTTTTATCTTTGTTTATTATCAATCGAATGATAAATGAGTGCCTCCGTCGTTTACCAAATATATTAGATATCACATAAGTATTTAATATACTTCAATTAAATAAATTGACATATTTTAAATAATGATTATTATAATATCATATTATATTTAATTTTACATATTAAATTCTAATGATTAAATTATATAATATTTCGAATTATATTTTAAATTATTATTATATATTCATATATTTAAATATACATGTATCTACTTACAAATAGTTGTTCGTGAATCGTCGAGAACAGTCAAAGGTTAAATGAACATATAAAACAACTCAAAATTTTTGAGACTCAACCTAACAAACTTTGCTTATCGTATCGAAATCGTATAAAGATTAAGTTTAAATTTGGTTGGAAATTCCCGGGTCATCATAATAATGTCAGCTCCTCGGCTGATTTGGTCAACTTTCTCAAGTTTTCCATTGGCTACCTCTACAAGCATACTCTCCTTTAAAGGAACTAATGACCAATTTATCTTAGAGCAAAAATTTCTACATACATAACATTTATCGGCACCAGTATCAAATAGGACAGAAGCTAATAGATTGTTGATAGTGAATATACATGTGACCAAGTCTGGGTTCTCACGGGCATCCCTTGCATTTACGTTGAAAGCTCTGCCACGCGGTGGTCCGCCGTCCTTTCGCTTATTGGGACACTCATTTCTGAAGTGGCCCGGCTGTCCGCATTCATAGCACTTTCTCGGTCCCGTGGGGTTCGGCTTCCCAGTCATGGTGGTGATCTTGCAGTCCTTGCCAATATGCCCGGTCCTTTTGCATTTTTCACAAACAACGTTACAGTACCCGGTATGGTGCTTGTAGCACCTCTTGCACTGTGGCAGACTACCCTTGTAGTTGGAGTTCGAGCTAGTGTTCGGATTGGGATTTCCACCGTTGTTATGCCTCTTAGCGGGGGCTTGATCATAGACTCTCCCCTTGTTGTTGTCCCACTTACGCTTAACACTACTACCCGATTCGGATTTAGCCTTTTTCGGTTCATCGATGATAATTTGGTTCATTAAAGTGTGCGCCATGCGCATTGCTTCCGGGACATTAGGTTGCTTAGATGAGGTGACATTTCCCTTAATGGACTTAGGAAGTCCCCACAAGTACCTTTCCATGCGCTTAAACTCTGAGGTAACCATGGTAGGACACATCAGGGCTAATTCTAGATACCTACGGTTGTAACCATCGAGATCGTTTCCCACAAACTTCAACTGCCCAAACTTAATCTCCATTTTCTGGATCTCTGTCCTAGGGCAATACTCTTCAATCATGGCCCCCTTGAATTCTTCCCACGGCGTAGCATACGCCTCATCAATACCCTTTGCTTGAGCCAGTGTGTTCCACCAGGTTAGTGTGCCGTCTGACAGCGTACACGAGGCATACTTGGTTTTGTCCGTCTCTGAGCAGTTACTAACACGGAACACAGATTCTAATTTCTCAAACCACCTAGTGAGATCAACCGGCCCCTCAGTACCACTAAAGTTGTGGGGCTTGTAGCTTTGAAACTCTGTGTATGTGCACCCATTACGAATGGGCTGGTTAACTGGTGGAGCTTGGGGGTTCCTTTCTGCTAAAGTTGCGGCCACACGTTCAGCGATCATTTCCTCGATCCGTGCTGCGGTTGGCGTTGATCTTCCGTTGGCCATTGATATTCTAAACAAAAATTTTGACTCAAGTCAAAATCTAGTATTCAATAAATAATAATAGTAATACATTATATGGTAACCAGCATGGAATCAACACAACACATGTTAATTAAGTAACGCAAATAGATTCAGATGCCACAAGATCATCATACAGTAATGTAAATAGAACACCGTACAAGGATTAAACAACACAAAGTTCCATTCATTAATAATAAGTTGCATACATCAACATAGGTTCGCACAATACATAAGTAAAACATAAAACTACAAGTGAGATTACATAATGAAATCTACTACAAATGTCCTATGGTGATAGTGGGTGTAGGATGTCCATTACGTGGGACATCTGGTCCTCGAGCTCAGCTACCCGAGCACGGAGGGTCTCCACTTCCCTTGTCAGTTCCTCGACAGAGGGAGATGGTGGGGTAGGCGGTGCAGTCAGTACGGGTGGTGCTGGTGGTGCAGATGGTCCAGCTCCTAAAGTGGATGGTGCATAGTGGTAAGGCTTACGGATGAAGCGATCAGCAGGATACGGCACAAGCCGCTTACGGGCGGTACCTCTAGTCCTCAGTCCATGTGCGTTAACGGATGATCTCCTTCCGTTAACCCCAGGAATAATAGTACCGTTAAAACGATACCGCTTCTTCGGCGGGGTAGAGGGTGGCTGCACGAGTGCCTCATCAGGGTCCTCATCGGAATCCTCGTCACTGGAGTCGTCGGAGGATGAGTCGGCGGATGATGGGTCATCTAGATCGGCTGGGGGTGGCCGCACGGGTGGCTCTCCTCGGGCGGCCATCATCAGTCGATATCTGAAAGGCGGGATCGGCACGAGACGTCCATCAGGAAGGCTTCGGCACCAATGGTTATGCTCGTTACGGAACGGACCTTCCCAAAGTTCCGCGGGAATCACAGCACCACCGGAATGGTGCTGTGGCTCCGAGGGTCCTGGGGAAAGTACACCTGGAATCTTCTGTAGGTCCTCGGCTCCGTCAGAGGTGATCACTGGGCCGGGTGCATGGCTACTGGCTCTGGAGGATGAATCGTCGGAGTCGCTGAAAGGTGTAGATGACGGGATCGAGTCAGCAACAACGGTAGGTGAGGTGGCCGATGAGTCCGAGTCGCTCTCCAAGTGAATGATAGTGGGCGGGGCATCTGACATCTGAACAAGGAAAAATAACTTTTTCCATGTCAGTAAGTCATAAAGCAAGCACGTATTGGGCAAAGTAACTACGACAGTCTAGATCATGTATAGCAGTAAGTAGCATGGCAATAATAACAAATCGTACAGAAGTATCATGCAATCGAAGCATATAGTAGCATGCAGTAGAGTAAACATGTAGCAGTATACGGCATATAGTAGCAAAAGTAAGCAGCAGCATGCAGTAAGTTTCGCAGAAACAAGTAAACTAGCAAGTTGTAGATTAGTCCTATTAGTGAATCCTACTCGGGTTGGTCTAGACTCACTAATGCATCCTAATTCCCTACAACCAATTCTCTGATACCAAATGTGATGCCCCGTACAAAACCATCGTGTACGAATCATCAACAACAGGATCATTACATGGTCAAATACTATATGCGGTATCAAAATAAGTTTGCATTCATATTAAAAGGTGATGTCATAACCAACATCATATGTTTAACATCCGAAAGTATGCTTCTACGAATAGCAAGCAAAAATAATAGTATGTGACCCATAGGTCGTTACAAATACATTGTTTCAAAAATAACATTGTTTGAATGTAAATTAAACGTTTCATGCGGTGACATCTCTAATAAGCGCAGCGGGTGTCTACAAAGCATGACTAGTACAGCGGAAGCAAGCAAATCTTAAGCACCTGAGAAAAAACATGCTTAAAAATGTCAACACAAAGGTTGGTGAGCTATAGTTTAAGTATAACAGTAATGTAAGGTAGGCCACGAGATTTCAGTGCTTCAACAGCGTTTCAAAACAGTATGAAAAGTATATGCATAACCGTGGGCACTTGGTAACTAACTTAACGTTTATCACCCCCTAAAAGTACACTTGGCGAGTGCGTATGTTTACGAAGTATTAAATACCCATTAAATGCTAGCGCTACTAGCCCGAGTGGGGATGTCAAACCCTATGGATCCATATCTAAGATTCGCGTTCACCGGTTCAAAGACCAATGACTAAACGTTACCGAGCTAAGAGGAAAGTTTATGCCGTTGTATAACCCACACATATATAAAGTTTAAGTACTCGTGCCTAGTATGTAAAATGTAAAATGCGCATGTATTCTCAGTTCCCAAAATAGTTAAAGTAAAAAGGGATGCTATAACTCACAGTGGAAAGTAGTAAAAGTCAATACACGGGAATAGTAAGCAAGTGGTTGGTCCGAAAGGTCCTCAACCTAAGTCAAAAGTTACTTAGTCAGTAAATCGTTCCTAAAGGTTTAAATGTATGTAAATTAGGTCTTAAGTACCATCATCATTCATCATCAAACAAAAAGTGTAAAGTAAGTTTTAAGTCAAAACTAGGGTTTGAAATAAAGGCTGAATTCGTTCAGTCGCCACGACCTCTATACAAACTGAAATAAGGTGAGACCAGTGGCCATAGCTCCGTATATGAGTCCCCTAGAGGCTGACCAATTTCCAGAACAAAAATCGTCTTCGTTTGACTGTGGTGACGGTTTAAGTGCAAGTAGGTCAGAAATTTCAGCACAACGTTAAAAGGGTGTAGTGACTTTCGGGAGGCAATAGATCCTAAAACGTAACTCGGATTAAGACGAGTCTAAACGGAAAATTATCTACTCGAACCAAAATAACTGAAAATCAACTTTCCAATAGCCCAGGTAGTCTGATCAGTTCTAGAAACAGTAAGAAAGGTGTTCCGGTGGGTTCTTGGTGCTTGATGCTCATCACGGTTCTCATCCTTGATGCGTATAGCTTCAAGTGTACAACTCGTTGATGGTTTTGCATCATCTTAGCCAAGTTTTGACCATCATAACACTTGTGTAGGTCTAAGATAAATTGCACAACTCACTTAAGAGTTGTATGTAGTTTGATGAACCAAAGTTACATCAAGATCTTAGATCCAACACATACATGAGTTACAAAAGTAATATTAAGCTACAAACTTGAAAGTAAACTAAATAATCAAGATCATAAATTGTAGAACTTAGATCTTAGCTAGATCTTAAAGATCATAGACTATAAAGTCTAGATCTAGTGTTCTTAAGTTAGATCCTAAGTTACAAAACTTAGATCTACACTTTAATGAAATCATAAGTTATGAAACTTAGATTTTCAACTTGAAAAATGTATGTAAGCTTACAAGCTTTTGTTTACAACATAATAAGTAGACCATAAGCTATAGAAACTTAGATCTTTCATAAGTATGTGAAGTTATAACTAGAAAGTTATACTTCCATGTTCTTGAACTTACAAAGTTAACTTTGGTTCAAGAAAAATGAGATCAAGATTAACTAGTAACACTTGACCAAAATAACCACATCACAAACTTTAAAGTACTTACAAAAGAAAGAAATAAACTAAAGTACAAGTATTATGTTCATGTTTTGTTTCATACTTAGGAAGATTCAAATCAAAGTTTGAATCTTAGGATTTAAGTCTACAAACATGAACACAAGTATGATAATGAAGCTTATGAACTTTAAATCTTTTAAAACATTAAGTGTAGAACCATAAACTAGAAAGTTTTAATTCTTGTTCTTGGTTCTTCATCAAAGAAAAGATGGAAGTAACCAAGATTACATGAAGATACAAGTTAGAGAACTTGATCTTTAACAACAACAAACAACTACAAGTAAGTAATTAACAAACAAAGAACAAGTAATGATGATGATTATACATGTTTATGTTTCGATTTTAAACAAGAAAAAGAAGAGAAAAATGATGCCTTGTTACTTACAAGAAAGGAGAGAAAAGAGAGAAAAGAAGTTTCAAGTAAGAGTGTGTGTGAAAAAGTGAAGTAATACAAATGAATAAGTAATAAAATTTGAAAACAAAACCACCCTCCCACCCATCAAAAACCTACGGCTTTTATGGCCAAGAAGGGAAGGTCAAGTCTTCAACTTTCATGCATGGGGGAAAGGTGTGAGCTCAAAATGGTAATAAAGTTAAATGGTGTTGGAAAATGGTGTAAGTATACAAGTAACTAGATTCCTTATGACTAATTAATCTTGTTAAGCTTAACAAGTCATTAGCATAATGTTGGGCTCCTTATGTGACGACCCGGAAATTTCCGATCAAATTTAAACTTGATATGAACTCGACAGGATAAGCAAAGTCACTTTAGTTGAATCTCAAAATGTTTGGAACTGTTTACATGAATTCATTTACCCTTTAACTAATCCCAACGATTCACGAACCATTGTTAAAAACTATATATATATATATATATATATATATATATATATATATATATATATATATATATATATATATTACTTATAGATATATAAAGTTATATTAAATCTATTTGTTTAAAACTATATAATTTATTTGTTTTAGTAATTGGTCTTGCTATTTTAAAACTGTTCATATATACAAAGAGAATATATTAAAAATAAATGAATTCGAGCTTAATTAGTAAACTTCAGCAACACTCGGTTGATGTTTTGTTAGTGTTAATATAGATATAGTACATGATCAGGAAGGATTGAAATAAAAATTGGACGGTAAATCGATTAGGAAGATTTTAGTTTTGTTAAAAAATATTTTTACCTTTTAAGTTTAAATATTAGTACTCCGTATATATTAATTGATACAGAAAATAAATAATTGTCGAACCTTTTTGATCAGGTTTTAAGCAGTAAATGACTGAAATAATTAAATATATTTAAACTAAAAATTTGAGATTTTTAGGAACACGTTTGTACGTTAACTGTTTAGCAATGGACACGATATAGTCATCCATAATAAACTGTCGGCAGTGTATAGTTGATTGTGCCCGTGATAATATCAATTATGAATGTGTGTTACTGTGCTTCTTTTGAAAACCATCTTTTATATATGGCATTATGCATATACATATATATCTAGAAAACTTATATATATTGATACAATTACATATACAGCACGATGACCTTTCAACACCTATTTGAAAAACCTATCATCTCATCACCATTCTCGCCTGCCACCATTACCCAACCACCGGCTACACTAACCCACCACCGCCGGTCACCACCAAACGAGCCAAAACACCACAACCATAAATTACAACCATCCGCCATCACCACCTTTAAATCTCTTTCTGTTAATCGATCTCCCATCGTCACCGTGACCTTCCACTGCCTTGATAACTACCATCAACCTTCCACAACCTCCATCAGGAACCACCAATTAATCACCATTAAACACCATCCTCACCACCGGTATCGTCACCTTCATTTCATTTCACCATCGAATACCACGCTACTACCGGAGACAATCCACCATGGATCACAATCCACCACATATTCATCGAACCAACCCATAACCATCACCTACGTCTCTCTTATTTTTCTGTTTTAACCATCCATCACCTGTTAATTCCTTTATGTTCTGTAAAATGAACGAGCCTATGATGATGGTGGTGAGAGAGATAACAAGATGATGCTGGGTTACATAAAATCACGATTTTTTTTCTTCTCCTCTTCTGTTTCTATTCCTATTATAACTTAAGATAATAATAAATGTATAATGATGATGGTAATGATCGATGGACAGTAATGATGATGACAGATGTATGATGATGATATCGACCATGATAAAGAGATGATTGGATGATGTCGTGAAAAATAATGACGATGAGGTTGAAGACGATGGTGATACGTGAACATGGTGAAGATGATGCTCGTTAATTATGCTTCAAAAGTGATCGATGATGATGTTTCAAAATGATGATACACAATCTCAGTTTCATAGTTTAGTTTGTTGTTTAAGTCTTGATCGAATTACAGTACCCTCCACCACCTGTCATTTTTTTTTAATTTAAAACATATAAATTGGGCTGCTAAAAGTGCCGAGAGTTATTATTTAGGTTGATGGGTCAAAGTTGAACTTGGGCTGAAATAAAGGAGTTGGACCGTTATAAGAACATACGGGTTATATGGTTAGAAGTCGAGTATTAAAACAGAAGTGAACGGACAGCGGAGTGGCTTGGTGTGTTTGTGTGTATCGAGAGGTCGAGGGTTCGAATCTTGTCTGGAGCATTTCTTTTTAGAAAAAGCTTGGAGAGGGTATATATTTTTATTTTATTTCTATCCTTATTATTATTAACAATTACTAATTATTATGATTATTATGTTATTATCATTATTATTAATAGTATTATAATCATTATCATTATTACCATACTTATAAATGTTATAATCATTATTATCATCATTATTATTATTATTATCATTATTATTATTATTATTATTATTATTATTATTATTATTATTATTATTATTATTATTATTATTATTACTACTACTATTGCTAATATTATTAGTTACATAATAAGAAAAATAGAAGATATGATAACTATACCATGAATATAATTATAAGTAATTCTTATTAAAAAAAAATTATATTTATAAGTTATGAAAATATTAATAAATATAAAACCACTTTTATTTTAAATGCTAATTTAACTTATATAAGCTTAAATATATATAAACATATTTTGAAATAAGTATCTAACATATTTAATTAACTTTTTAATTATTAAAATATTAAAACGAGTATGAAAGCACATATATATATATATATATATATATATATATATATATATATATATATATATATATATATATATATATACATATATATACATACATAACAATTAAAATATAGATTGTACCAAAATAAGTTCTTTATATTATTTAATATATATACGAATGATATAGGTTCGTGAATCCGAGGCCAACCCTGCATTGTTCAATATCATTATATGTATTTTTACTACAAAATACAGTATGGTGAGTTCATTTGCTCTCTTTTACTCATTACATTTTTGGGCTGAGAATACATGCAATGTTTTAATAACTGTTTTGCAATATTTATATCCGTTAGTTCATTTGATTCCCTTTTACTCTTTACATTTTTGGGACTGAGAATACATGCGTTACTTTTACAACTGCTTTATTAAATGCTTTTGAAATACATTTTGAACTGTGAATACATGAAATGCTTTTATAAATGTTTGACGAGATAGACACAAGCAAAACATTCCTCGAATGAATTATGTGGACGTGATAATTGCCACCATTGAATTATGTAGACGTGATAATTACCACAATTGATATGAATATTTTTCTCCTGATTATTATTGCTTGGTAGCCTAAGAATTAGGGAACATCACTAATTTTGAGAATTAGTGCACGCCTAATTGACGCGAATCCTAAAGGTAGCTACCGGGTTTAACACCCCCACCCAGAATGTTCACTAGACGGAAGGGCTAGTGGGCGTGGTGTTTAGTACTTCGAGGTTTATATATTATTACAGATGAGATGTTCTGTTTTGGGGATATTATTTATGCGAATTATATGTTAAGGTCGGTTACCAAGCCAAGTTATGAAAGCAAAGTGAATGTTATGTATCGAGAGAATGATTTTATACACAGGTTATGTGTATGTTATTTTGTGCACGAGATATGTGTACGGTTACTAAGATTTATGAAAAACGATTTTGTACACGAGAAAGGTGTACTGTATTTAAAAGATATCGCATGTACATTACAGGTGGGTATAGGATTCGGGCCCATTTGTACTATGCAGGATTTAAATCTTGTGGTCTATCAAAATAATGAATTTTATTGTTTTATGATAAACTAATAAACTCACCAACCCTTTTGGTTGACACTTGAAGCATGTTTATTCTCAAGTATTAAAGAAATCTTCCGCTGTGCATTTGCTCATATTAGAGATATTACTTGGAGTCATTCATGACATATATCAAAAGACATTGCATTCGAGTCGTCTAGTTCATCAAGATTATTATTAAGTCAATTATAGTTGGATATATTATGAAATGGTATGCATGCCGTCAACTTTTGATGAATTGGAAGTTTGTCTTTTAAAAACGAATGCAATATTTGTAAAATGTATCATATAGAGGTCAAGTACCTCACGATGTAATCAACTATTATGAACCGTTTATAATCGATATGAACGGGGCATTTCACCTTAATAGTCCATTAAGATAAGCAGGGTGGGCTTCTAAGTCCATTAACACAAGCCCAAGTCCAAGTAAGCAATAAACTAACTAAAAGCCCAAGTAATTAACTAGTAACCTTAGTTAATTAAAAATGATTAATAAAAATTATTCATGAATGTAAATAATATCCGAAATATTATTCGTGAAAAGTTCGTGTGTCACAAAGACGAGTCGGGACATGTAAAGTCAATCACGGTAACAAGTAAATGTAATACAATACATTTATTAAAACACAAGTATTAATAATAAATATTATTAATTAAACGTTGGAAAATCCAGGGTCGTTACAACGAGTGTCCTTGAATCTCTGGAAATTTGATCGGTCCTCCTCGACCTTCAATTGAGGGTTTAGTGTTTTCTGCTAGAGTAATGCGTAATGCCATTTGATTTTTGATTCGTGCTTCCTTGCGTGCTTTAGAGATTATGGCGTCTGGATCAGGTACGAATAACAACGGCCATGGTCTAGATCGGGTTTGGGTCATACACTGGGTATGCCTCTTTTTGTTGTTTTTAATTTTTATACAGATAAACTAAGTTCCTAATTTAATCTAAGGTAAGCTAATCTAAAGTAGTCTAAGGTAGTCTAAGGCAATCTTATTCTAAAGTAGTCTAAGGTATTCTAGGCTAAGGTATTCTAATTATCCTAATTATAGAT
Source organism: Rutidosis leptorrhynchoides (assembly GCF_046630445.1). Taxonomy (NCBI): domain Eukaryota; kingdom Viridiplantae; phylum Streptophyta; class Magnoliopsida; order Asterales; family Asteraceae; genus Rutidosis; species Rutidosis leptorrhynchoides. The sequence goes on along the minus strand of NC_092334.1, from coordinate 369,695,987 downwards.
ATGTTTTTGGTTCTTGCTACTGATTCCCTGGTATTTTGATAACAGAGCTTCGTACGAACTATTCAACAAACCAAGTGGCCAGGCCGACTATGGAGAGGTGTGACGACCCGGAAATTTCCTACCAAATTTAAACTTAATCTTAATATAGTTTCGACACGATAAGCAAAGTCTGTTAGGTTGATTCTCAAAATCTTTGAACTATTTTATGAAATCATTTGACTTTGACTATTACTGACGATTCACGAACCTTTGAATTATAAACATAAATGTATATATATAAATGATTATATATGTAAATAACTATATATAATAAATTAGATATATTAATAAACTATTTTTTTTCATTATTAAAGATAACTTAAAACAACTAAAACTTGTTATTTTAAATATATAGAGTATATCGAATATAAATGATTTCAAATATAATTTGTCAACATTAACAAAGTATTAAATGTATAGTGTTATACTCTGAGATTATTTGTTCAATACATATAATTAATATATTTATTTACTAGATACTTAAAACATAATTAGACATGTAGTAGTTGAAGTATCTAGATATATATATATATATATATATATATATATATATATATATATATATATATATATATATATAAATGATTGGGGTACATGATTATTGATTGTATGCATATTGATATATATGTATAAATATTAAATATTAAATGTATGTTATTATATATTATATTATATGATAATACATAACTAATAAATTTTAATATTAATATATGTAATTACAAGTTACAATATAGTTATTAGATTAATATTTTTATTATTACTTTCATTAAAATACAAATTATTATAGTTATTATACAATATTAATAATTAAAATTAATTACAAGTTTGAAATTAGTTGTTATATTAATACTATTAACAATACTTTCATTATAAATAATAATATTTATATTTATATTATTGATATTAAATATATATATATATATATATATATATATATATATATATATATATATATATGTAAAATTTGATATGTACAAGTATTATTTATCATTAATATTATTATCATTTATGTTATTATTATTAGTATTTTATTTATTATTAATAATAATAATATTATTATTATTAATATAATTATTAATTATTAATATATATTAATTAAATATATAATGATATTGACATATAACAAGAATCCGAATTTTTTTTTTTTTTACATCAGCTTTTATTTTTTGTTTCTTTCTGATGATATTGGGTATCAATTTCAGCAATCGTACGAATTTTATTATCAAACTCAATTTATTTTATTTTTTTTCTTACTCCCTGTTCTTGATTGATGAATTTGTCGATTTAATTATCACAAGAAAACAACTTTCAATCAAATCGTGTTACTGCTACAAATATTCGATTAGAATCATTCTTATTACATATATATAATGCTGTTAACTGCTACTAAATTAGAGATAAAATAAAGATAAATAAATAAACCTGGTACTCCCCTGCTCGTCATAACTCAAATTCAAGAACTCAAAATTCGATTCTTTATTCAAAATGTAAAAATGCAGTGATGTTAGGAATTATTTAGTTAAACTACCTGCAATTTTTCAAACTCCAATTCTTTCTATCAAATGCGAACTTTGGAGTCAAAGATTTAAATCAAAAAGTCAACGGGTTTGTTCTTCGTAAAAATTTGATTTTGTTTTGATGTTTCTGATTTAATTAAAGATTCACAAAGGTTCTAGGAATGATTTATGACATATTTCATGATGTAATCATAAGCTAAAAACGTTCGGAAACTTGAATTCGATGTTTGAGTTCATCGTGTTCATAAACAAAGGTACTTCTGTATGATTTTTTTTTATTTCCTTTTCTATCAATTTATAAACCTCAATCGTTTGTTCCTGTGTCGTTTTCAAATAATAAAACCAACTCATTGTTATGAGTAATTTGATTTTGGCAGTATGGATTTCGAGAGGAAGAAGAAATAGGAAAAGATTAGACAGACGGGTTATGTACTTATAAACTGGGTATAATTACAGAAAACTGAGGTAGAGCATATGGTTTAAGGGGTGTTCGTGTGGGCGAGAGGTCTCGAGTTCGAGCCCGGTTTGGGGCATTCTTTTTATTAAAGCTTCTAAGGTAGTTCTTTTTATTGAAATTCTATTAGTATTGTTATTATTATTAATGTTATAATTATTATTATTGTTATCATTATTATTACTATTATTATTATTATTATTTCTAAGTAATTATTATTATTGTTATTATGTTGGTTATTATTATTATTAAAGAAATGATTATTAATATAGTTTATGATATTAACATCTTTATTATTACTAGTATTATCATTTAAAAATGTATTAGTATTATCATTACTAATCTTATTGATATTATTATTATTATTATTATTATTATTATTATTATGGTATTATTATTGTTAGTATTATTATTATTATGATTTCGAAGTTATTAAACATGTAAATAACATAAATATAATAAAAGATGTTATGTTAAAGATTATACAAATTGATTATAATTATATGAATACATGTAAATTATGATTTTGATTACAAAACTTATGTCATCAGTTTATAAATTAAAAGAATTGTGATTAATACAACTATGAATTTACAAGCTTTTAAATATAGAAATTTTGGATATAAACATTATTATGAAAATGATTAAAAGTTAATTAAGGTATGTTTTAAAGAAATTATTACAAGTTTTATAATTATTGTTATCATAGTTATCTTATACAATTTAAAAGTTGTATCAATATTAATATCATTATTTTTATTTACATTATTATTATTGTCACTTTTATCATTAATATCAAAACCATCAATTTTTTTTAACAACTAAATATTTTGTATATAAAACATACTTATTACATATACTATAATTATATTAATAAGCCATATAGCTATATATAAAATATATTAGCATTTTTATGTAAAAACTTATATACAACAAATTAGGTATTTTTCAGATATAGACATATTAATATAACTATATAAATAACAATCATTTTTAAATATATATACAAACTAAATATATAATATATAAAGTTATAAGATATGAAATTGTTCGATATGAGTATATATTTTAATATAAATACGAATGATATAGGTTCGTGAATCCGAGGCCAACCATGCATTGTTCAATATCGTCATATGTATTTTTACTACAAAATACAGTATTGTGAGTTTCATTTACTCCCTTTTTAAATGCTTTTGCAATATATATTTTTGGGACTGAGAATACATGCGCTTTTATAAATATTTGACGAAATAGACACAAGTAATCGAAACTACATTCTATGGTTGAATTGTTATACCGGATATCGCCTTTGTTGAACTTGGTAGCCTAAGAATTGGTGTTTATTATAATTGCCACCAATTGACGCGAATCCTAAAGATAGATCTATGGGCCTTGACAAGCCCCGGTCAGAGAATTTGAACTGCTTTAGTACTTCAATGTTTATATGTTTGGGGATATTCAAGATGCATTTTGTTAATGTCGGTTACCAGGTGTTCAATCCATATGAATGATTTTTAAACACTTGAGAGTGTATGATTATTGAATAAAGAAAATCTTGTGGTCTATTAAAATTATGGAATTAATTGATTACGATAAACTAATGAACTCACCAACCTTTTGGTTGACACTTGAAAGCATGTTTATTCTCAGGATTGAAAGAAATCTTTCGCTGTGCATTTGCTCATTTTAGAGATATTACTTGGAGTCATTCATGACATATTTCAAAAGACGTTGCATTCAAGTCGTTGAGTTCATCGAGATTATTATTTAGTCAATTATAGTTGGATATATTATGAAATGGTATGCATGCCGTCAACTTTCGATGAAATGAAAGTTTATCTTTTTAAAAACGAATGCAATGTTTGTAAAATGTATCATATAGATGACAAGTACCTCGCGATATAACCAAATGTAATGTATTCGTCCAGATGGATTAGGACGGGTTACGACAAGAGGCAGGATCCTTTTGGTTCCAATATAATTGGAGACTGTTCGGAAAATCCAACAACCAAGACCGTGTATAATTGTCTTTCTTAGACACCACTTAAATGTTTGTGAATGAGTTTGATAGAGAGCAGTATTGTCTGATACCAGTTCCCTTGCAGCGGCGCCAAAAACTTTGTCTCCCTCTTGATATGACCGAAACGGATGATTTTATTTTGCGCGATGTCGTTAGGTCGCGGCGCGTCAGAGCCGGCCACCAAAAGGGGGGACACTTGTTTTAAATTTATATTTAGCGGGGCCTAAATCATACTACTCCTTATTATGAGTAAGGGAAGTATGACCTAGAGTCGTATTTTTGAGATATCAGTAGAATTGAACCTATATCTAAAACTTAAGATAATTATAAAGTGCAGGAGTAGTTGGTGATTACCTAATTTTGGGTTTTCTAGATTAAATTAAGTAAATATGATAAAATTTGTAATTCAGATAAGACTAAAACAAGTGCATGCTATGATTTCAGCAGTTACTTTGCCTGGTATTATGGAATGCTGACTCATGGATAGGCAGTGACCTTGTATTTACTACACTAGTCCTAAACGCCCCTGTCATAAGACATGTCACTGGGTAATGTGCTAGGCTTGAAGATTCTGAATAGACAGCAACGTCCCTTACCCCCGAAGCCCATGCAGTCTGACTACAGGCATACACGTTCAGATGGCTCATCCAATTGAGCGACTCGGTTGGGTGACGTATTAACATTCCGAAATGGTCTAAACTTTCTTAAGTATAATAGAATACATGGTTTTCCACATTCGAGAGACGTGATGGGCCACAATGCTTTCGTTAATGATTGGTTTAGAAGATAGTTAGGCCCTTAAAAGAGTTTAACCATAAAGAACACCATGGCCAAGTCAAGCTGACTTCCAGGAAACGTTCGGTTATCCTAACGGTCCAATCCTTTATGTGTTCGAACAAACAGTTCCTTAATTAACTAAGAATCCCTCAAGCGGGGTGCAATGCTTGAGACCGCGTTATGGTGAAGTGTACTAGTCAACACTAACCGTGTTCCATAGCCTTACTTAGCAGAGGTACAGCTTACAACAACCGCTGTGCTTCAGCATGCATGTACGAAGTTTATATGCTTGGTGACTACACTATTATGGTCTAGGACCGACAATGTACTAGGGGTCTAGTCAGATGTTTCACTACGAAAGAGTCTTCAGTCGAAATCCAAAACTTGGTGGACTTACTACAACCGGTGTGCCTCAGTCAAACTCACGTTGTATCCGACAGACTTCTCTTACCAAGGGGTGACACAGATAGTGTACTCGGAATCGGGGTTCGCGACTTCCCAATAACAGAGCCAATAACTACGTTCTATTAGTTGGAAAAGCGATTGAGTTCAAAGCATAATCGGAAAGCATTTAGACCACATACACAAGCCATAATATAATTTCGGCATTATAACTGATTACGTCATAACATACACTAAAGATAACTACTCGCTAATCATGGCAACAATATCGCAAAGCATAATAATGGAAGACATTATAAAAAGACAAGGGATAGAATTACCAGTAGATTAAACGAGTTCTGAATACAAAAGTCACAACTTTAAGACTCCAGACCGCTCCTAATACAATCTTCGGCGTTCTTCTCCGGGTACTAGCTTTTCCACACGGATTCGAAGACCTTGAAAGTATGACTAATATTGTACAAGAGAGAGAAAGAAGTGAATTGAGGTGTGTGTTGAAAATGAATGACAAGTTTCGTAAATAAGCTTGATTTTTGCCTGCAAACGGCTGGCAGGCCGTTTAGCCAGCCCGTTTGCTGAGGCAGCCCGTCTGCTGAGGCCGTTTGATCTGGTCGTTTGGTAGGCCGTTTTTCACATTGGCAGGCCGTTTGGTAAGCTGTTTGGCCTGCTAATTCCCTGGATAGTAACTTAATTTCTTGTCTTTCACCGTTTTCGCTCTAGAATCTTCGTTTTAGCTCCGATTCTCTTGATTCTTTTTGCATCGAAGTGGGTATTTTGCCGATAAAGTTCGAATCTTTCTTGTTTTTGGGCCTTAATACCGGGGTGAAAACGTGACTTTTTAGCCGATATCAATCACAAGGACTAAACCTATACTCAAAAGAATCTATATGATTCGATTTCTAATGAAATTCACAAAAGATCTCTTTACGCATTCTATATCCTTACAGAAGAATTTTTCTCATTATCCTTCAAAATTTAGATATTTTTAGAAATTCTAAGATATCATCGTATCTTTCAGTATGAATATCCTCGATATTTCTGAAGATATCTTCATAACTATTCTTTTCAGAGATTATTTATCTCTTCGTGCTATTTGTATCAAATCATAAAGGAAACTGTTGTAGTTTCTAAATTTCTATAACCTTCAAGTTAAATTTATGAATGAATTTTTTTGGAGTAGTGTTGGGAATTGAAGCATGAGTTAGTATAATATAATGATGTCTGGCCAACGTGGTTATATTACAGTAAGTCATGCTGAATTTCTAATGGAACTTGATGATTCATAGACCATACCGTCATCATGTGCCATGTTACATAACTCTTTCATTCTATTTAACCTCTAAACATATCAAGAATATATTTTCTTGATAGTTCTATCTTATCCGTAATTTCTGGTAATTTAACAAATCAGATCGTGCTATTACAATTTCTTTCTTAGAACATTAGTCATGTTCATTCGAAATTCAAAGATTTAATCTACAAATTCGAGACGTCCTGATCGCTTTACTTAAAGTCGGGAAGAAAATAAAAGCATGAAGATCCTAAATATAAGGAAAAATATAAGCACGACAACAACATAGAAATTACAAACCGCGTATATCAATGCGTATAGCAACATAAAGACACGGGAGAATTAAAAACACTATACCCCCAAGGTAGTAGTAGAAGTAAACAGATTTCTCTAGTGGAAGATGAAAAAGAAGAATGACAGATGCGATAGTTAGGAAAATATCAAGGATTAGAACTGGATTAAGCATTTTCACAATATTTTGGAAGTATGAATTGAGGAAGAAAGTATAGAAGTGGTGAAAATAAAGGAATGGAAGAGGTAAATTTATAGTAAAATATCAGACATAGCAATCGAGGCAGATTACCGCATTTAATTAATGAGGATCATAATTTCCTTAATTACCGAAGAGTCAAATCTTATATAGATTACGTAGATTTTCTTTAAATTCCTTGAATTCTGAAATTCAACCATGACTATGTCAAAAGAAAAGACGAATCTTTATTTCCTCATTTCACTCCTTGCGATAACTTCACTCATACTCTTCACGAAATCGAATTGTTTTATCCATATTACTTAATGGTGATAAAATTCTATTTTTTCAACTCATATTCTTCATTAAAATATTCTTGTTGTCGACCATGACGACCTCTGTCAAATTTCGGGACAAAATTTCTTTAACGGGTAGGTACTGTCACGACCCGAAAAATTTTGACTTATTAAAAATCAAATTCTCGATATAATTTAATATTTCTGACAAGATAAGCAAAGTCTGTAAGGTTGCATCTCAAAAATTTTGAACTGTTTCATATATCCATTTGACCTTCGACCATTAACGACGATTCACGAACAATTATCTGTAAATAAATATGTATTATATATATATATATATATATATATACATATATATATACATATACATATATATATACATATATATATATACATATACATATATATATACATATATATATATATATACATATATATATATATATATATATATATATATATATATATATATATATATATATATATATATATATATATGTATATATATATATATATATATGTATATAAATAATAATTAGAGATATTAAATAAAGTATTATATTATTTGATGATTTGAACTAATTATAATCTATGAAATAATTAAATTGTTATTAAAACATAATTATATAAATATAATGTAATTCGAATATAAATGGTTTTGAATTCATTTAGTAAACAATTGTAGCACTCGTTTATCATTCGATGGTTATTTAAACAAGTTAAATTCAAACTTATATGATTTTAAAAATAAACGGTGATCCAAAAATGAATTATATAAATTATAGCTTTATTAAAAATATATTTAGAATCTATTTTGATAAATTTTAATACTCTGTACAATTTAGTTGGGATTGAGCTCTAATAACAAACGAACCTTTTTGATCACGTCTCACACAATTAATGACTAAAATAAATAAACGTATTTAATTTAAGAATTTGGGATTTTTATGAAAACTTTTATCCGCCACTGATTAACAACGGAGCCCGATGTAGCACTCCGTGAAAACTGTCGGCACAACCTTACAACTTCATGGCTTCTACTAATATTTTATATATTATATGATGTACACATTTTTATTTATTTAATAAACAATGAATTCTTTTAAAAAGTGAAAACAATGTAATTGTTATTACTGTTGTTGATTTCAATCAAAATCTAAAGATATATATATATATACTTACAGCCTATTACATGAAACCCACCACTTTCATTACTTCCTTGATCAATCCTCATTACAACCGGGAAAACTCAACTCGAAACCACCAATTTGGTCACCTTGAATCACCTTCAACCTCCACTCTATCAACCACCACAGCCCTACACCACAACCGGCCATCACCTCACTCCTTCATCAACCACCTCCCACCACCATGACCACCATAAAATGCCACCACCTTCACCCTATTTTTCTTTCTGTTTTGCATCCCAAATGAAACCTATCCAAATGGAACTGCTACGTCTGCTATTGCAGTCCCCATCTGTCATCATAAACCGCACCAAGAACCACCCTAAACTATCACAACTCGTCGTAAACTGCTACTGCATATTGTTGATGCTTATTTATTTTCTCCTTCTTTCTTTCTCACTACTCCTACAGCAACTTCTACCGTTAAATATCCTGTTACAACCAAGACCCAAATCCATTATTGCTTACTACTATTCTGGTTTAGCTCGACAGTAAACTCAAAAGGCTACTATTGTTTCGCTGCTACTGCATACTGCTGCAAATTAGTTTTCGTTTTAGCTCACCACCACAGCCACTGCTACATCGCTGTTTACCTTTGCTGCTACATCTATTTTTGTTCCCTGTACTGCTCAAAAATAGCAATCCAAAGCAGCTATGGCTGCTGCTGTGCTGTTCCTGTTCGAGATCCTTTTGTTTGTAGTTCGAAAACCACTATAACTGTCACCTGCTACACCAATTTAAACTGCTAAAGATCTTGCTTGGCGATGAAAAGGTGATGAGATGAATGATGATGAAACTGTAGTGATGATGATGACGAATTGATGGTGACGATGATAGAGTGAAGATGTTACAGCGAGGAGGTTGATGATGAAATAATGGACGTGGTGATAAGATGATGATGAGACATTGGTTATGATTCTGTGATGATATGATTCGATGATGAAGACGGAATGATGATATAAGGTGATGATGATCGATAAGAATGATGATGTCGATTATGATGATGATTAGTTAATGATGTATGATGATATAATTCATTGATGATGGTGATGAATTGCCACGAAGTGAAAAATGATGATGATGCTTCGGATGACGATGATAAGAAGAAGATGACGATGATGATGATGATAGCGAGGTATGATGATGATGATGCCTTTGAGTATGATGAGGATGGTATGATGACGATGATGGTTATGATGTTATGAGCATGATGATGATAATAAAAATGATGAAGATAATCATGGTATAACCTTAAAATCATTAAAATTATTATTATTATTATTATTATTATTATTATTATTATTATTATTATTATTATTATTATTATTATTATTATTATTAATATTATTAATATTATTATTAATATTATTATTATTACAATAAAAATTAGTTATATAAAAATATATTTAACAAAACTATATTAATATTATTATAATAAATATTAATTATTTATTTAAAATATAAAATAAATATATTTAATTAAGTTATTAATGAAACATATAATTTATTAAGATAACATTTATATCACTAATAATGTATAAATTTATTCGATTATAATTATATGTGTTAATATATATATATATATATATATATATATATATATATATATATATATATATATATATATATATATATATATATATATATATATATACATATATATAACTGATATAGGTTCATGAATCCAAGGTCAATCATACATTGCTCAGTTCTGTCGTATGCATATTTTTACTACAAAATATCGTATCGTGAGTTCATTTGATCCCTTTTTACTAAATGCTTTTGCAATATATTTTTGGGCTGAGAATACATGAAATGCTTTTATAAATGTTTGACGAGATAGACACAAGCAAAACATTCCTCGAATAAATTATTATATATACGAGAGGTTCTGTAGGTTATTATACCGAATATTTCCCCTGATTTTTATAGCTTGGTAACCTAAGAATTAGAGAACGACACCCTAATTGATGCGAATCCTAAAGGTAGATCTACGGGCATTGACACCCCCCATTCTAGAAAATGGAATGCTTTAGTACTTAGAGGTTTATATATTAAACAGACGAGAGGTTCTGTATTTATCATACTGATTGCTTTTATGCCTGTATATTTTGGGGATATTCTTTATGCAATTTATATGTTAAGGTTGGTTACCAGGCAAGGTTATATATAGAGAATGATTTTTATACACAGGTTATGTGTATATTATTTTGTACACGAGATATGTGTACGGTTATTAAAATTTATGAAAAATGATTTCGTACACGAGATAGGTCTACTGTATTTAAAAATTGCAAGGTAACTTACAGGTGGGTATAAGATACAGACCCATTTGTGTCATGCATATTTAAACCTTGTGGTCTATCAAAATTACTGAATTTTATGGTTTATGATAAACCTATGAACTCACCAACCTTTTGGTTGACACTTTTACGCATGTTTATTCTCAGGTATTAAAGAAATATTCCGCTGTGCATTTGCTCATTTTAAAGATATTACTTAGAGTCGTTCATGGCATATTTCAAAAGACGTTACACTCAAGTCGTTGATTTTAAAAAGACTGTTATTAAGTCAATGACAGTTTAGTCATTCATATTATTGGAATCGTATATCATTTGTATAGAAAGGTTATATTTTGAAATGAGTTCGTCTTTTAAAATGAATGCAATGTTTTTAAACGTATCATATAGAGGTCAATATCTCGCAATGGGACCAGATGTTAATGTATTTGTCCATATCGATTTGGACGGGTCATTAAAGACTTAATGGGGGCAATAAGGTCAAGTCTGCTTTAAGCTATAGCAGCTATGAGCTGGTCAAGCTTAACAGTCATTATCTCAGTGATCGATGACCCAACACACGATTCCACAATTTGGTCCACTTTAGCTTTTCCCTTAAGGGTGGCTTTCTTCTTGGAACCAGTACCATAATCATGGTATACTGCTTTTCCTTTGTTATTTGACGAGCCAGCGTGGGAAGTTACTGGCTTGTCAGCTGATACTGGTTGACCAGTATGAATCTTGATTGCTGCCTTTGACTTACCAGTATTGCATTTTGCTAACTTGTCTGCAGCTACTGATTGACCAGTACGATTTTCATCAGCTGGCTTAGCATTGGTGGAATTTGAACACAAAGGGAAATCAATTGATTTTAACTTTCTCCGATTATTCTCAGTGATTTCCCTTTTAATACGTCTTTCTTTTGGAGTCATGTAGTAGATGCTAGAGGAGTCAGTAGTCTCATCAGTTGATGTACTGACTTCTCTTGCTCTTTCTTCATCCTCCATTATCTCTTTTATGGCAGGTGGTGGGTTAGCAGCAGGTCTTACTTTAACACCCCGCCACATTACCATCTGACGACGTGTCAATTCAGGTCTCACAGTTAACAGTTACGCCCTCTATATGAGACGTTTAAAGCAATCGCATTTAATTTTATTTTTTAAAAAAAATATTAACTTTCAAAAACATAAGTCAATAATCCCAAAATAGAAACACTATTGTGATCGTAACCACAAGCCAACAGTATTTAAACAGTATAAAAGTTTTAAATGCGAAAGTAAATAATGTTCTTTAAGTCAAATGCCGACTCCACGGCCAGTCATGCAGCAAACACAGCGGAAGCATATCTCTTAAGGTCCTGAGAACAACAACACGCAAAAACAGGTCAACAAATAATGTTGGTGAATGTACAGGTTTAAAGTAATGTAACAGTATCTGAAGAAAAACAGTTATCAGAAAAATAGTTTGATTTCCTTGACCACGAGATTCTATCGTTGCATACACCGAACACCTGAATACTAGCAATGACCCGAGTATAGATGCCACTATACCCGCCTTTACCTCCTAAAATGTTATACACCTATACGAGTGTATCTAATGTTCAAAATAAATGCACCACTGCTTTTATAGTGGGTGAGGTTGTCAACCTAACGGATCCGTCCATCTAAATTGTGCTTACACCGATGGTATTAAAAGTATTCAAGCTAGAGGCTTTGTGTACAAACTCAGTATGCATATGTGTAGTACTCATGTCAATATAAAAGTAATTGAAAATGTAAATATAGCAGCGTGTATTCTCATTCCTGAAAACATGTAAAAAGCGGGACTGTAGACTCACCTTTGAATAAGCTCGGAATGAAAGACAAATGACTTGTACGGTTTAGACTCGAGTAATGTAACCTAAGTATACGTATGTTGGTTGGTAAATATATGTATCGTATATAAGTGTGGTTTCATAGTGTACGTTGTCTTATTGCTCGACTCGATGCGTTTCAAAGTAAAAGTCAACTATATCATGCAAGTCAAACAAAGTCAACCGAAGTCAAACCGAAAGTCAAACTGGGTCAAAGTAGTCAACTAAAGTCAACATCAGTAGGTTCATGTCAAATATTGGTCAACATGTCAAACCTAAGTCAAACAATACGTTTTTGGTCATGAATGATCATTTTCACAATTTCAGTTTATCGTCATGCACAAAATTTATGAACACGTAGCATACTTAGCACATTATCTCATAGTACAAAATTCAAGTAAATATTACAAACTCCAGATCATAAATATACTTAAAATCGATTCCAAAAAGTCCGGACAGGGACTCATACGACAAATAAAAGTCAGGAATCAGAAGGGATACATTTGAGGTTTGCCAAGTCAGTTTCTAACCGCGCACTAATTTCATTTTGGCTATAACCAGAGTTAGGAACATGAAATTGATACAAGACTAGTTGCCATAGTTCAAGGACAAATCAAAGTAAAACATATCAAAAATCTAGCAACTTTTGTTTAGCCAATTGGTACAGTTTATTCGTGCAAGTTGAACATTCAGTTTTCAGCTCAAATCAGAATTCACATAAAGTATGGCTCTATTGTGCCCAATGCATAAGGTTTTAGAGATTGACATAAACTAAAAATAAGTCACATATAATGTTAAGTTTCATTTTCCAGAATCATACATGCTCAAACAATATACAAAATTCACAAAGTACAAAACCGTGTTCAATTTACAGATTCAATTCTCATTTAGTTAGTCACATTCGCATACGATTATCTGAAGATCTAGATACAATTAACCTATGATCTCTACATGAAAGATGAATTAATTTTTGTCTAATTTTCAAATATGCAAAGCTTTAATCACAGAAGTTAGCACATTTTATCATACAAGGTTATTTTCATGCAAGTGCTGTATAAAACTACTTTTACACTAATTCTAGCATATCTCGGGCTATACATAAGCAAACGACATGATATCCTAGTCTAACTTGAGTGTTTTTAAATTATATTTCCAGTGGTATAAGTCTCATATGCCAATTCGTTTTCTATCAATACCAGATTTCTGATCAAGCAACAAAAACACAACGATAATTCAAATCGACATAACTTAATCATACGGAAACGAAATCAAGCGAATCCAAAGCCTAAAATCAATAGTTTTTCGCAAGGAATCTGATTATAACATAATAATTAACATTTGAAAAACTTAATTTTTCTGATCAAACAAATACAAATTCGTTTTTAAACCCTAGCGCATCAAACAATCAAAATAACGATTACAACTAACACGTACGCGTATAGACTTGAGCAATTGACAACATAACTATGAAACTCTAATAAAATTCAGATTTTAAGAATTAGGGTTTAGCTAAATATACCTTAGATCAACAATCAAAGCACACCAATACGTAAAGGATAACGCGAATTGCAACTTTTGTTCTTGAGGTTTAATCAAAATTTGAGTTTGAGTGTGTGTGTGTGTGTGTGTGTGTGAGAATGGCGATGGACAAGAGGGAGGGAGAAGGAGGAATCGACCCAAAAAAATAAATGGGGAATGATTTGTGCAGGTAGGGTATTACTAGGTATATATATTAAGCCCTAATATAAATAAATACACATAAGTCCCTCAACAATTAACAAAAATTAAAATATAGGGGGGGGGGAGGGGGGGTTTGGCCGAATGGGGCCCTCATGGGGTTCCCGGGCTCTTGTTTTGCAATCCCGTGTAATCGTGGTCCGTTTTAAGTGTCGTTTAGTCGTACCGAAGGCCCAGAACGCTAACTCGATCGTTAAACGCAACCAATTGTCTAATTTATTAAAAACCCAATAAATTAAATATTTTAAAAAGTTAATAATTAATAAAATTAATTATTAAAATAAACCCGAGCGTTTCGTTGCTCAAAAAGCTATTATCAAAATCGTATCGTTTTTATCGTATTTCATTATCCGAAATATTTATTTGAATTAATATCAACCCATATCAATTATTAAAACCCTCCGAAGATCAAGTACACATTTAATACACGTAAACGCATAAAGTTAAATAATCGCCGTTAAATAAACTAACGGAAGGTTAACGAAAGTAACGGAAAAATCAGGGTTGCTACACTTACAAATTTATTTGTGAAGACCTTGTTACCATTAACTATCTTTGCAAAAGTATTTGGCAAGACAGCATTGGGATCAGTTTCAAGCACAGGGTCCATGAAAGTGACTTCAGCGTGAGCAGCAGCAGCAGCAGCATAGTCACCAGCAAAGAATGCCTCAATCTGCGCATGTATCTGCTCATTAATGCACTTGGCTGTGCATTGAGCAGATAAGCACCAAGAGGCTACCACCTTTTTAAGGTCAGTAAGCTGATTTTGGACTATTGCTGCATCTGAGTGAAGAGATTTTAAAGCATAATTTTGTTTTTCAAGTTTAGAAATTTCATCTTTCAAGATCTTAATTTCATCAGATCTGCATTTAAGTTTTTCATTTAAAGATTTAATTTCAGTTTTGAAAACTTCTTCACGTTTGCTGACTCTGCTTAACATTTCAGCTTTTTCATCATCAGAATAAGTTCGAAAGTTTTCAACCTTATACAGCATTTTAGATTTCCATTGAGGTGAATCTTTTTTCAGGTCAGCTTCCCTCATATCAGCCACAAATGTACTACCATTATCATCCTCATCAAACTCCTCAACCTCTTTGGCCATCAAACACAACTTTTGCCCAGAAGCATAACCAGCACCATCATCATCAGTTTCATTGTCAGAAGATGAAGATGAACTGGTTTCATTCCAATCATGATGCTCAGCTACTAGTACCTTTTCTGGCTTCTTCTCCTTTTTACCAGCCTTTGAGCTTTCATTCATCTGAGCATTCATTGCTTTGTACTTGTTCTTTTGAGAAGGAGTTAGCATGTGATGTTGAAGGTTTCCTGGACATGCATTCAGCAGTAAAATGTCCAACCTTCCCATAATTATAACACTCAGATTTAGGGCCCTTGACTGATTTGCTGCCATACCTAGCACTTGGCTTCTTACTCACTTTGTATGGTTTGCTGGTTCTACTACGATTGAACCTTTTGAACTGCCTAGCCAGCAAAGCCATACCTTCAGCAAACCCTTTCACATCATCCTTATCATCACTGCTTTCCTCAGACCAGTACCATTATCCTCCTCTTCAGCTGACTCTTCTTCTGCCATCAGCTTTTGAACCAGTAAAGCCTTTTGGGCTTTCTTTTTAGCAGCAACAATAAGAGCAATATCATCTGACTTTATAGATTTTGAAGTGGTGGGGGCAGACTTAAAGTTTTCTTTCAAATTAAGCTCAAGTTTGGCCTCTGCCTTCTCATGGTTCCAAAGTGTACCATATAGAGAAGACATGTTAAAATTCTTTAAAGTCTGAGTGGTTCTTAATGGGTTAGTAACAGGTTTCCATTTTATAGGCAGTAAGTCAATGAATTTGTTGACTTGTTCAAAGTCAGTATATGTGACTTTCAAGGTGAGCAAGTCAGCAACTAAAGAGTTAAAGCTAATGAAGGTTTGCTTAAGGGTCTCAATTTTGTAGGCAAAGAACATTTCATATTCTCTTTTCAAAGCTATAATCTTATTTTGCCTAACTTCATCCATACCCTCATATGTAACATCAAGATAGTCTAACATAGCTTTAGCTTTCGATTTTTCCTTAATCAGTTTAAACAAATAGTTAGGTAAGGTTATTGCTAACAAGGTTCTGATCTTAGGGTTAAGTCCAACACGACGTTTGTCCTCATCCACCCATCTAGATGGGGGAAGAACAACTTCTCCGCCAGGAACAGTAGGAGTGTCTGTTGTAGCAGGTACACTATCAATTGCTTCAGTAGGGATGAATGGACCATCAGTAGCAATGTCAGGCATGAGTGGGTCAATATACTCAAGGTGAAGCAGAAACCTAGCCTTCCAGGTTTCATACTCATCTTCATCAAACGTAGGTGGTCTATTGGATGACCCATTTTCAAGGTAAGCTGAGTTTGTGTATGCAGCCATGAGAGAATTCAAATCCAAGATATTAAATTATCAAGACTGAAGCTCTGATACCAGTTGTTGGTCCCTTGATTAACAACAGGAGTATTGTAGAGGGGGTGGGGGGTGAATACAATTCTTTTGCTTATCTTAACAGTTTAAGCTAATTAGTATTCATGCAAGTAAATTAAATAAGAGTCAAAGGTAATTTTCAACGATTATTCTTTATTGATATAAATCACAAAGAATCACAACTATCCTTGGCGGAATGATAGTTGGTTGATACAGATTCACCTAAGTTATAGCTATTGAGGTTATCTAAAGATATTACACGTTTGGACTCCTAATAAATAAAACCCACACCACTGGTTGTTACAATAGTGGATACATCAATTTATAGTAGTCCTATTAACCGTGCAAATATTCTATTGTCCACTTGTACATAGGATGTCTGTACTTGTGGGGATAACTGCATAAGAGAGCATGCTATATTCTTTCCTCTTTGTTAGCTATTTGCAGGAACACCCCAATTCGGTTTGGCACCACTATTTGATTAAGCAAATAGAATGTTGTGTTCTCTAGGCTTTGACAAAGAATAACACATGTCCGCACATGCGTTAAACTTCTGCATTTCCACGTGGTCTTGTAAGGTCACTTGTCAGCCGCCGACGCGTGTTCTTTTCTGTTCAACTTTGTCTTTGACTTCTGTTGAATAGTACAATTGATATAGACCACTCAGGAAACCACTATGCTTGTAATGGAGCATAGCTATCTTGTGTAGTAAGCTGTTTTCCAGCCATGCTGGTTCTTCTATGCTGAGTCACTTGATATTCTTGAATTGTTGGGTACACATCTTGTGCTTAATTGAAGAATATTGTCTACCTTGTGCTGGTAGACTAGGCAGCAAACTAAACACTCGACACGGCAATATTTGCTTTCTATACATAAACAAATCTGTGCTGGCTGCACATAACATTCTAGTGTACATATATGCTGTTTTGTCATAATTAAATCCTTAATTACATTGGGGACTCAACATCTTTAGTTACCACACATAAATAGATTGTAAGTGACTCCATGCCCTAGGGCAATCCTACCACTTATAACTCATTTCCTACCCATTTACCCCATAGTACTAACATTAAATCCTACAAGTCATAACTCTTCCATCCACTTGATTATCACATATTACATAAGAGAACCAATCAATAAATCACTTAAACAACATATACATACATGTAATAACATTTCATACACGAGAGTTGACTTAGTCAACCATCATGACTATATATCAACTCTCTCATACATCATACATACACATTACTTGTCTTACCCTTTTACCATAGAGTGAGTTAACTTATAAAAGTGAGCTTCAAAAACTTTCCAAACTAGTTATATACTTTTAAGTATTTTAAGGCCTAGCTTACTCACATTTTTCCGAAACTAAATTTCAGACATATTACCCCACCTGTAGAACTTTACACACTTGACTGACATTGGCTCATAATTAACTTATGAAATCAATCATTTTGAAAATTAGATTCACGTAGCTTTCTAAAAACTCCAATCTCATTAAAATCTCACTTACGGTTGGTTTAATATGAATTTTACAAATTGCACATTTTCTGCACTACCATTTACAGTGCAGCTCTAACAATTCGCATGTTTGACCGACTTATATATTTAGGTGCTAAGACTATAATCATTAAAAAGGGAACTCAATGACCTTTCTAATGAGTATCTACTCATCTCAATCGGAGCTACAATTTATGTTCTATGAACATTTCAATTTGACTTCACAAATTTATCTCACAATTCTTTTCTACCCCAAAAGATCTCCAACCTAAAAGAAAACGAATTCCAACACTTCCACAATCTAATACCAGTTTATCAAATGTATAAGGAACCGATTTGAACTATAGTTATAATCATTTTCAAAAAGAAACTACTACTTAAGTCATTTTATGAAACACTTGATATCCATAATCATCAAAATATAATTATTAAACATTCCAACCATTAATTTAGAGCTTAACACTCTTGAATTCCAAGTAAAAAGGGATGGAAGTTGCATTCTGTGCAACTAGATATAGAGATGTATAACTCGTGTCCAGGGGTCTAGGCCTTGTGGAAGTTAGCATGGTGGCTTTCTGTATTGTACACTTGTGTGGTTAATTCAATATATTGCTTTTCAAAAAAAAAAAAAAAAAAAAAAAAAAAAAAAAAGGGATGGATTTTATCTTTATTGAAAGATGATGATGATCATAATTATTTACTCTTGCTTTCTCTTGATGATCCAACACTTTCACATCACATGCGTAAATTCTACTTATTCTTCTTTAAAGCTATCTCAACCTCTCTCTAAAATCTCTCTAAAACGCACACTAAATGGGAGAAGTGTGTGTGAATAATCTGGAGCAAATGAGCCTTCAAGCTTCTGTGTCCCAAAACCTCAACCATTCAAAACTTACACAAATAGTCCCTCCACTTTCAAATATTTAACACAATTAAACCTTCCTCCAGGCCAACCTAATATTTAGCTCAGCTCAGTATTCAACGACTGGAGCTTAATCTAAACAAACTCAAAATATGAAAGGTGTAACAAATCCAATTATGAAAATGTGGGCTCTTGATGCACCTCATTTCAAGTCCGTATGATTGAGTTATGCTAGAAACTGCGAATATGCAGAAATATGAAGATTTACACCCTTAAAATATCTTTTAAATCATTTAGAAATTACTTCGTGATAAAGGTGTTACATGTGAAAAAACATAATTGGAGTGTAAAAAAGTTTGTGATGAACGTGCTTGGTATGAACGAGCTTATCTCGTTGATTTAATACAGATATTGGATGCCGATGAGGATGAAGCTTATGATTTTTCATTTTCGGATTCGAACTTTTTGAAGGTTTGATTCAGTGTATTTATTTATTTATTTATTTATTTTTTTTAACCTTTTTTTGGAATTCATGCTTCGTGTTGGATTATCATTATTCTATGTAGCAAAATTTAGTTTCACTGTAGTTGCGTTGGTGATAGATGATTATATAATAGATTAATAGTATAATATGATGTGTAGTTGTGTTTGTAATGTTTTTGTGATATGTAGTGACTTTTGTATGATGTGATTTTTTCGAGACTTCGTTTGTATTTATAGCTTATTGTTAGTTTCATTTATTATAAAATTTTGCATTGCATTTTAAAATATACTGAGTAATGAGTAATATAAAATATAATATATAATATATAATATATAATAAATATAGAATAATAGAAATAAAAATATAAAAATAAATATAAATATAATAAATATAGAATAATAGAAATAAAAATATAAAAATAAAAATAGTAGAAAATATCAAAACTGATTCAAATTTTATGATTTACAGAACATGTGACACAATCAGGACGCAATCACACAAGGAGTCTGTTTCTGCAATTCTGCTCAAATCACTTCTCTGTGGCCGTCTGCAAAAACAATCACCAGCTCATCTCGGTAATTTGCACCTTTATCTACTCCATTTCTTCAATCAGATCTCATTAATTTGAATTCTATCGTTGTTATTCCATTATTCATTTCCAAATCTCTGATCTGGAACTATATCGAGCAACATATCCTTCAGTTAGGGTTTTAATCGAAATTATCAAGCAACAGTTCAATCGATTGAAGTAATTTAAGTTTCTAGGGTTTAGAATCGGACGCTGTATTCACAACTAGGTTTAGGTTTATGAGTATGATAGAAAGTAATTGACAATGGTGGTGAGAATATTAGGATTGACACGTGGACAGGACGAATCGCCGAGGGAGATCAGGCGGAACACGTTGTTGAGTGAGAGCGGTGGAGAGAGTGGATGGCTGATTAGGTTTTTTGATTCTTCTTTCTTTTGTGAGTGGATTGCAGTTAGTTATTTGTATAAACATGATCACCCTGGGGTTAGGGATTACCTTTGTAACAGGATGTATACGTTACCGTTATCTGGTATTGAAAGCTACTTGTTTCAGATATGTTATATGCTTGTTCATAAGCCTAGTCCGTCTTTAGATAAGTTTGTTATTGATATATGCTCCAAATCGCTTAAGATAGCGTTGAAAGTGCAATGGTTTTTGATGGCTGAGCTTGAGGATTCAGATGATAATGAGGGGATTAGTAGAATTCAAGACAAGTGTCAGATTGCTGCTACTTTGATGGGAGAGTGGGCCCCTTTGATTAAACCACAAAATGAGCCTGCGAACAATGCTGGAAAGAATCCAGTTCTTAATAGATTACTGTCGTCGAAACAACGGTTGTTATCTTTGAAAACGTCTCCTCCGTCTCAGAAGTCCTTTTCGTTCTCTCCTTCTGCAGCGAACCCTTTTTTGCAGGAAGAAGGTAGTAGCAAGGGTTCACCTGATGAAAACACGATATTTAAGAAGTTTCTTCCCAGTCCAAAAGTGCGGAATGCGTTGCTTTTTAGGAAATCTGTTGATAAAGATGAGGAGGAACCTGATAAAGATGGATTTTTTAAGAGGCTTTTAAGTAAAGACGAAGATGAAACAGAAAAGGATGGTTTTTTCAAGAGGCTTTTAAGTAAAGATGAAGATGAAACAGAAAAGGATGGTTTCTTTAAGAGGCTTTTAAGTAAAGATGAAGATGGGCGAAAGTCTGTTGAGAGAGATGATGATGACAAGGAGAAGGATGGGTTCTTCCGCAGGTTTCTTAATAAAGATGATGATGAAGTTGCATCGAGTTCAGATAATAAATTTTTTAACAGGCTATTTCGTGATAATAAGGGTGATTCAGAGGATAAATCTGTGAAGTCTCCTGAAGGTGATGATAAAGATGGATTGTTTAAAAAACTTTTTAGGGATAAGAGTGAAGAAGAAGAGGAGAAAGATGGCTTCTTTCGGAAAATGTTCAAGGATAAAAATGAAGACAAGAGAGATGAAGCTGCTAATGAGGAAGGCAAGGGGTATGTAAATGGTGTGGAAGAAGAATCTTCAGGCTTCCCTCTGTTTCGCAAAATGTTTCGCATGCAATCTGATGATGCAAAAACAGCATCAACAATTGAAAGCATCAATGGTGGGATTGAAAGCAGTCCTGGAACAGAGAATTTTTTCCGTAAGTTACTTCGAGATCGTGATCGTTCTGTGGAAGATTCAGAACTTTTTGGATCAAAAAAGAACAGAGAGGTTAGTACATTTTTTATTAATAATTGAAGAGAAAAATAGTTATTTTCTTTCATTCAAGAAATACACATTGTGTATTTACACACATGAATATACAAACTTCCCTAAACTAGAAATATACAGGGAGTCATAATCCCAATATACAAGGTATAGTCTAAAGATTTAATCAAATCAATTCTAATTTTAAAATATATGCAGACAATTGTGGACAAATTTCACTATTTTAGCTTGTTGATTAACTCCCTCTATAATTTGTACAGAGAATTGTAAAAATACTTCACTATTCTAACTTTTCTGTTATGATGTGATAAAGTTTTAAACAGTAGTAGCCTGACCATCCTGTATGTTATTCTTTATAATAATATTTCTGTTGGCAGAAGCAAAAAGCTGAGAACTCCAATGCGAAGCCACCATTGCCAAATGGTACTGCATCCCAGTTGCGTAAAGGGACATATCATGAGTCCCTTGACTTTGTTCACTCCTTATGTGAGACATCATATGGCTTAGTAGACGTTTTTCCGGTTGAAGATCGCAAAAGTGCGCTCTGTGAGGTTGTGCATATCTTTTCTTTCAATATCAGGGTTAGTATTTATTCTGTGTGAATGAACTGTATTCACTGAATCTTGGAATCTGCGTTTAATGTGTTTGTAGTCACTTGCTGAGATCAATGCGCATGTTGCTGCAGCTCAAAGTAGTGGAGGTCTCTCTCTCTCTCTCTCTCTCTCTCTCTCTCTCTCTCTCTCTCTCCATATATTTTCATACGTTTATTGGCACTTAGGGGCTAGTGCAAGAGAAACATGCTTAACACTTTGCATGGACCTAGAAATATATTAATATCTTTTACTTGCCTGAGACTTGTTCTTTTCTGGAACATGTATATGCAGTTGATGGTAAAAGAGATATTGATTTTGATCTGAAAATAAAACAAATAGTATCTGTAGTACTCCCTTAATTTGAAATCAGTTTAACATTTATATCACATCTAAGGACTATGAAATCCTATGGCTATTGTTGTATTTTTCATATATCGTCATCTGGTGAAGTAAACTTACAGCATCAAGTGCCATCTATATCACCATATTAAGTTCATCTGTCTCATTTAAATTGTTTATACATGGTAGGCGTGTGCTTTCCCATGGGGAAAGGAATGTACCGTGTGGTTCATATACCCGAAGATGAAGCCGTTCTTCTTAATTCCAGGGAAAAGGCACCTTACATGATATGTGTTGAAGTATTGAAAAGTGAAACTGTGAGGTAATCATGATTACCTATGCTTTAATATATTATTTTTGGTTCTATTTGTAACGCCACATGTTTATCTTCATGTCTAGTAGCACTGTAAAGGATGGATCTACCTCTCAAAAACTATCTAAGGGTGGAATCCCATTAGCTAACGGAGATGCATTTTTACCAAAACCTCCTCCTTGGGCCTATCCGTTATCAAATGGACAAGATCTTTACCATTCTGGTTACGATAGGATGTCAAGATCTGCTTCTGATGCAATTGATCAAGCAATGGGTCAGTTGTGGGACTCGAAAGCCAAGTTTGTTAATGTACGTCTTTTAGTGGATAGCCCATCACCCGTCTGTTCAAACAACTTTGAAGGGTCTAATTCAAGTTTTGACATTCATCACTGTCAAGGTCAAGAATGTGCCAATTATTCATCTAAAGCAGCTGCTGATGGTAGTGATTTAGAGAGGGTGAGAGTAGTGCTGACAGCAGATTGTGGGGTCAGTATGGATGACATCGAGGTTCAGGAACCGCCGCGACGGAGGGAGCACCGTCGTGTTCCGAGTACCATCGCTTTCGAGGAAGTGAAGGTACATTCTGCACTTCCAACTATTACCATCTTCATCTTCTATCTATTGCAGATCTGTTAATCTTTAAGCCTTATAAATTAGTCTTCATCTGGGGAGTGTATAGATATACAAAATACATGTAAGAAACAAACTGAAGGTATTTCACTACTTTATGTTAAGGAGGATATAGTGTTATTGAGATCTGTCTGAAATATATAATTTACAGACCTTATGAAGTCATCAACAAATATGATATAAGCGAAAACATTTCATTACCATAAGCTAAAGATTCCATCAAATTTGTCTGAACTAGGTTCCAGTATTCATTTGTAGTATTATGCTTATTTATAGTTTCAATTTTAATTATTTTGCACCATATGGTTGCTTTATAGACTTAAATTATTTGGCGCCATATATGATTACTTCTAATTGCAATAGTAAAAACGATCATCTTGTGAGGAACTGCATTTGTTTCTGTTTGTTAATAGCTTTTAAAAAGCAAGGCCACCCAAGAAGTTGCACAATATGGATGCCTGCTAATACTATACTATAAGCATAATGATAATGATGTATTTGTTTAAAGGGTGTAGCCTTTAAGGTTATACATTCTATGTGAGTGACTGAGTACAGCTTTTTAGCCCCATTTTATTTTTTTGAAGTGGGATGGGAAAAATATGGTTATGAATCAGTCAGTAGTATATTAACACGTGGGTTGAGTAGGTTATTAAGCGATTAATACTCGGAGTATTCTAAGCTTCCAGCATGGGAAGAAGAGGTTGTGAAAAAGCTATGATTGAACCACCTAAAACAAAGTAGCCTTATGTCTATGGATACATTTTTACTCAGCATCTTGGCATAGTATATTCAATTTATGAATTGGGGAATAGTATGAGCTTTGGAATGCACCCAGTGTCACTTAACATTTTCTCATAAGCTTGTGTTTGAATGCTTTGCTCATTATCTGATATAGACATGCTACGTATCACATTGTTGGGATCATTACACGGTGTTGAAATCCGAGGGATGGTGCCTGGTGATGTGAGGATAACTTACTGGCTGTGTTCCCCTTCAGGATTATATAGAATATGATTGTAATATGAGATTTCTACACTGTTCTAACATAGGATTAGGTAATGGACTGAAGACATGGATGGCAATGAAAGCATTCTTTTTTTCAGTATGCTATGTGTGAAAGAAAGAAAAAAAAGAATGAAATAGAAGAAGGAAAGTAGAAGGGCTCAAGCTGGCTACAGGGAAGGCGGGGCAACTTACTTTTGATGTTTGGGATTGCCGAGTACTTGAATGATGCTCTTGTTTTATGCTATTAAATTTTTTAGAAAGATACATCAAGTTAAAAAGCCCCATAAAGGTAGTAGCCTAATATTATAATCGTTAATTTTATAAGTTATAGACCTGAAGCCTTGACTGTACAAAATGTGCAATTGGGCTTTACATTTTTCTTGAGCTGTTTAATGGCTGTACATGTGTAACAAAATGTGCAATTCACCTTGTTTGATAAAGTGTTATGACCTCATACAGTATGCTTCGTATCACCTGAGTGTGTAATTGGGCATAAGTGTGAGCTTTTAGCCATTCACTGTTGTCTCTGTCTAAAGATAAATTCCCACTGAGTTTATTGAACTGGCCTTGGAGCAAGTATATACTCGTTTTCCTTCTAAATGACAACTTATATACATCAATATTTAAGTAATTTTTTTGATTATATTAACTTATATTTTGTTAATTTTGGTTTTATTTTTGATATGCTTGTGAAGCATATGTGAAGTTAATAATCAATGTTAGTAATGAGAATATGAATAAGTTCTTACTTGTTTATGCAGGCTGCTGCACTGAAGGGAGAAGCACCTCCTGGACTGCCTGTAAAAGGGTCTGGTCAATCTTCTTCAGATGCACAGCAGACGGTGAGCTAGAAACTCTTTATTTTATTCTTTCATTTATTTATTTTTTACATTTTAGACATTTTAGACATGTAATATCTTGGAGATGTTTCATTCAAATTAGGATGTAGATGGTGCTACTCCAAAGGCAGGTGATGCGTTATCTGGTGAACTTTGGCAAACAAAAAAAGATAGAATACGCCAGGCATCAGTATATGGAAAACTTCCTGGTTGGGACCTATGCTCGGTATGTTTTGTATCTTATTACTTTCCTTAAGATGAGTATCTTGCCTATGTATTCTTTGTTGTTGCTTTTGGTTTTCTGTTGTGTTGATTTAGCCATATGTTTAAGTGAGCAAAGCAAGATGCGTTTTATAAAGCTATGGCTTCAGGTTTAGCTTGACCGATGTTTTTACTTAAGTGTCCTTTTTTAAACAGAACTTGCCTAATGGAATTATACAGGGAATAACCTACTCAACTTGATGGTTCCTATAAATAATCTGAACTGAACATTTTTCCTACTATCACAATTGAACTTAAACAGCAATAAGTGCGATGCTACTAAGATATGCACATTAACTAGAATTTTGTATAAAAAACTACTATTTAACTGATTGAACCTGGTAACAGGTTCCCACATTTGGTTGAGTGTATGAGATGGCTTTTATAGAGTCTCTAGCAAGATGTCAATACTAATTACATGGGTATTGCTACTCCTTAATATGATGTTAGATAGTCAAGCGAGAGTTTGTTACTAAGCAGACGTATGAAGTTATAACAATTGCTTTACGTACTTTTTTGGTATGTGTGTTCCAATTACATGTGATTAAGGTAATATTTGCGTTGTGACTAACTGAAATCTTTCTGTTGTTAACAAAATCTCTGAATGAGTGAATGGGTAAATTAATATACAGTAATTTTTGCTTTGATTGTGGTTATATATGAAACAAACAGTGTATCTAATGGTTAGCATTGAAACACATTAAAAACTGCTTTGCATTATCTGGGTATTATTGGTACTTAAAATTATTGAGATTCATGAAGTATGATACTTTTTCTTATGGATTTAGGGAAGAAACATCTCTTTTATTGCCTTTTTTTGTGGTTTAACGAAAGCAGCTTCTAGCTGGACAAAAAAAAAAAAAAAAAAAAAAAAACATATGAAAACTGGTAAACAAACGCGATTTTGGTTAACATGAATCCAGAGAGAGGGATGGACTTTTAAACTATGGATGCGTTATACATTCTTTTTGGTTTTATTCCTATATTCAAACATGTATGTTGGATATGCTCTCTATAAAACAAGTTAGTCACTAGTGACGATGCAATTGTAGTTTTAAATTTGAGTAGACGGGTGCGGTTGTAGAATTAACAACTCCTTTATTGCACTCTTCTATGTAGTTGATAAGATTTCTAGATAGCATGCCTATCTTTCTGTCACAGTATTGTATTTTCTATCTGTTAAGTAGTTGATAAAATTAGAATATAGCAGCGGAATTGTATTTTCATACTCATAATTTGCAATAGTCTTCTCATTTGTAGGTTATTGTTAAAAGTGGTGATGATTGTAGGCAGGAACATCTTGCAGTGCAACTTATTTCTCACTTTTATGGTATGTTTTATCACCCGGTAATTTTTTTTACTCATTTTGTCTCGATAATGCACATTTTTGAACATTATTAAGTATATAGGTTTAATGGAAACTCCTTACAACTATAGAGCGTTTTGATATGTTTGGGCTAAGAATGTTGTATTCATGTATGAAAAAGATTAAAGATAGATGGTTTGTATAATTATAGATGTGGTGTTTCTATATAAGTCCCAAAAATACTACATCGGTACCTTTTAGATGCTTTTCTAAAATGACTAGAATTTCTCATCAAACAACTCTGTCGGCTTGGAATAGCCTTTATACCTTTAGACAGCAAATGGAGCTATCAGTAAACTTTGTATAGTATACATTCACTTTTAAGGAAGCTAAATGTTGTTGAATTCAAGAGTCATGAAGATGAATTATTTATTAAGAACATCAATAACAAGTTAATGCTTAGCAAACACCACCTATAGAATGAACTATCCATCAAGTTAAATTGTTAAAAAAATTTATAGTAATTGCTCTCATTATAAACTATCCATTACAAGTGTAGTAAACTAATATTAGAATGACTCACACAGGGTTAATACTTTTTAGACTGTAGTTGGTGAGATGATCCAATGCATCTGGTTCGGCTAGGTTTGGGTTATTGCCTAGGATAAATTTGACCTTAATTTTATCTCAAAATAACATCGAATATCACACGCTGAGGACTCGCTGCAAGTATCCAAGATATAGCAGTCATTTTTTTTTGCGGACCACTAAGAGCCTAGGTTATGTCATAAACATAATAAATTAATGGCCGTTTGCAGTGCTAAGTTACTGAAGTGAAGTAGGTTTTTATTTTATTCTTTTGTTGGTTTTTTAATGGTCTCCTAATATTTTGTCAGATATATTCCAAGAAGCTGGACTACCTCTTTGGTTGCGCCCTTATGAAGTTCTTGTCACATCTTCTTACACAGCTCTAATTGAAACAATTCCAGATACGGTATTCATCTCTTCATACAATTTTTTTTATGTCTGAAGTATGATGATATCTAAAATATACTCTCTGCACTTGGTCCTCTTGTAGGCATCACTTCATTCTATCAAAAGTAGATTCTCGAATGTCACGAGCTTGCGTGACTTTTTCATTGCCAAATACCAAGAAGATTCACCAAGTTATAAGCTTGCACAGGTAAATTACAGTTGAAAGGGTCCCTCTTATCTGCTTTCTTCCTGGGTATACATCTGCAATTCACAACATGAAGGATGTATTCTTATCTTACTCTATCTCATCATTGACCCCTGCACTTCTGCATATTATGTGCGTCATGCCGTTCTGTGTATGTTATGACCACTATTGTAAAAGTCGGCCGACGCGTCATTTTGGGGACTAGCCCGTCCTGACTCGCTTATAAAAGCCTTAAAGTTGGTCAACTTTAATTCTTTAAAGAGTGGGGTCAAAGTTTGGTAAAAAAATTTATATTATTTAGAATTAGATTTTGTACCATATATGAATGCCATAAATATTTATGTTTGATACATTAATGTGTAATGTATATATGTTTTACTTATTACTAAAAGTCAAGGTTGATCAACACCCTACTCGTCCACTTCTCCGACTCGACCTACTCGTCCCTCCAAGATCCCGACCAACTCGTTTTCGACTCACCACTTATACAACATTGGTTATGACTAGATTTTTGAATAACTATGGTAGGTGATACCTATACAAAGCAGCACGTTACTTTTGGCCTGGTAAACTGTAGGCCTTTACGCTGACAAGGGTGGCCCCTAATAATTTTTTATTCCCTAGTAGGATTCATACATCATAATTTTCTTTTGCTGTCTAGGTTTTGTGTCTAATAACAGTTATAAAAGAAAATGGGATCTAAGATCAATGTCTCTCTACTTGTGTACAAATGCTCTTGTTCAAATGTTTCTGAATTCTAATAGTGATTTTCTGATGCAGAGGAACTATGTGGAAAGTATGGCTGGATACTCCCTCGTTTGCTATCTGTTACAGGTTTTTTCCCTCCCTTTCAAGCACAATATACACAGATACATTCTCATGCAGTACAAATATATTTATATTTATATTTCTATGAAGTATCTGAGAGCTTGTATGTATTTCTATGGCCTACTAGTATGTGTGGAACCATCTAACCTAAAGGTTGTGGGTCAAAGCCTTGTGAGAGGCAATGTGTATATAATGCGTGGTTGCATATTTCATACATGAGATAGGTTTAGGTGCCCTTCAAAAGAAAATTGCAATAAACTTTTTGACGGATATATTGAAAATTAACCTATGGAGCCTATTTGGCATTCTGGCATTCTTTTATTCTTTTGTAAGATAGGATGACATCTGAAGCTACCATTCTTGACAGCCTGTAAACTAATTATAGCTTGTGGTCTAAGTGAATTGAATTTTTTTTTTTTTTTTTTTTTTTTTTTTTTTTTTTTTTAATATGTGTCTAGGTATTGCACATCATGTCGCATAGCTCACATCATGTGCCGTATCTGTCAGTTCATTCTAACATACCTTCTTTTTGTTTGTGAACATGGTGACAACACTGAGTTGTTTTGGCCGTGTTTTATTCTTAATATCTGAAAACAATTATTATAAATGGTAAAGGTGAGAGTGTGCATTTAAGGCAAAACATATTCAGTGTAACTTCTGATGATTGCTTTTTTTACTTAACTGCCTTTCACGTGACCACTTAAAAAAATTTCAACTTTCTGTTTTTCTTCTTTACAAGAATACAATTGTCTGGTTGTTGTAAATTAGTTGCGACCTTAAATGAACTGAGTTGAGTGGTCAATATTTTTTGAGCTTTTCCTATATATAAAAAAAGGTAATGATATATTTTTTCTGCAGTAACCTAAAATTTACTCCGTATTTTGGGTGTTGTATAAAATAACGCTTCCCTTGTTTACAACAGAAAACACGTAGCGGTACTTGTACGAGTCTTTGCAATTAAATATTACCTTGGCCATTAAATAAATATTATGTGAGTACCCGTGATCAAGCTAAATTAAGAAATCATTAATCTTAAATACCTTGATTAAGCCAATACCATGTGATAATATCTACAATGTGCTGATCTATTTGGTATCTTCTAGGATTGACTTAAATAAAAACAGATTAGTAGATATCTTTGCTGATTTCCTTGACAAACTGTATGGGACCGGATATACATTTGGACCTTTATATTCTCCAACTGTATATTTTTGCACGTATTGATTGCAAGTTTGCATTTAAAGTGTTTTTTTTATATCTTATTATGGTCCAGGTGAAAGATAGGCACAATGGCAATCTGTTGCTTGATGAAGATGGACACATTATACACATCGACTTTGGCTTCATGCTCTCTAATTCACCTGGGGGAGTTAATTTTGAGAGTGCACCTTTTAAGTTAACCCGTGAACTTCTTGAGGCAAGTCTTATAGTTGAACATTAACTTTACTCAGATTTGTTAACCAAAACAGTTACTTGACAGTTGTCTTGTTTTTAGGTTATGGATTCTGATGCTGAGGGGGTTCCAAGCGAGTTCTTTGATTACTTCAAAGTGTGAATTTGTCAAATTTTTACAGATATGTATTTACCTTGCTAGTAATTTTTATGGTCATCTTAACAAACTGTCATCTGATTTCAGGTTTTGTGCATTCAAGGGTTTTTAACATGTAGGAAGCATGCAGAACGGATAATTCTACTCGTTGAAATGTTGCAGGTAATCACAACTTTATTATTGTCTTCACATACTGCTTGTTGTAAGAATAATCGGTTGACCAACGTCCTTCCGATTATGATGTTTTTGAGTGTATAGACTGGATCGTATCTTGAGTTTTTTTTATACAAACATTACGCTTATTATTGCACGTGTAACATGTCTTATACTGCTTCCTTTTTGTATCTTTCTCATCAGGACTCCGGTTTTCCATGCTTTAAAGGTGGTCCTCGGACAATACAGAACTTAAGGAAACGATTTCACTTAAGTCTGACCGAAGAGGTTAGTATATATATAGTTGTTAAATATACGACGTACTCAAGGTGCAATCAATTTTCTTATCTCTACTGTTTATTTGTTGTAGCAATGTGTGTCCTTGGTGCTTTCTTTGATTAGCAGCAGCTTAGATGCATGGAGAACACGTCAATATGATTACTATCAGAGAGTTTTAAACGGCATATTGTAAAATTACCCATTCCAATTCATCATTCTTCACATGCACATAACCCAGCCAGATGAGTCAAAAGTAAAAAGAACAAGAATACAAAGATTAATCTTGTGATATAGATCAGCTGATCGGTCGTTAAACCTATATTATCATGCCCTTGGTCAACGATATCCTGATTCATGGGGTTATAATACTTGCAGATATACAGAATGGTGTATAGGGCAATTGTATGGTGTTTGGTTGTATTCTGATCATGGTTATGCTGTAATATTTGGATCTTTACTGCAAGAGTGAAGGCCCGGGTACTGGTCAGAACTGTACATCTTATAATTTGTAGATGAATGTTTGGGTAAATTCAGCAAAGGATCGTGGTTATTGGTGTTAATAGGTTGTTTGTTCATACCATAAACACGATGCTTATTTTTGATTTAGCGGAAAATCAACAGTAGCATATCATTTTGTGTATAATTTTTGTTTCATTTGGTTGATAATAGAGCGAGGCTTTTTTAGTGTGCACTCATGTGTTTAATCGGGATATTTGTGATGATATAAGTCTGTAATCTGCATTTCATATGGTTAGTTTTCCTGTTCGTTTTAAGTCATGAACGACAGTAGGAAAGACTTGCATATATTTCATTTTTGTTATTTGCGTATATAATCTTGAAGTCGATTTCTATCGGGGAAATCGTATTTGTGGCTCTTTATTATTCAACAGTTTTAGTGGTCAGTTTTCGGTTTCGGATGGCCAATTTTTGGTTTTTATGGTTTCTATTTCGGTTTTCTGGAATTCATATGGTGTGTTTTTCTCTAAGTGCCTTTTTTCTGCCCGACTTGGTTTCACCATCCTCATTTTCTTCCTCCTACCTTATTGCCCTCGTCGTCGGTTTCCTTCATTTGTGTGGAGGTGTCTGACGTTGCTGCTTTTAGTTTTATACCGTTGGCCTTCGAAATTTAAAGTGTCTACTACCTTCAAGTGGTGCTTCCGGGTGTTTTTTTTTTCTCGAATTATAGTTCATATGGTTTCGGTGATTAGCCTATTAGCCTTTTATCACACAAAATTAGCATATATACTCAAGGTTGCAAAATGCGGGGATTTAATCGGTCCGAATTTTGGAAAGATTAGTCGGCACTCGGCAATTTGGGGATTAATCTTTATATATTTAAATATTAAATTTCAAAAATTATGTGTAAATATAGAGAAAAAAAACATAAATATAAACTTTAATGTAATTGTCTAAAATTGTTCATTTTGTTCAAAAACTTTAAATTTCTAATTTAAATTCATGTTAATATTTTGACCAATTTTGACTCCGACCGACTTTGATTATTAATTTCGAATTTGACCCATCAATCGACGTTGACCGAGTAATTAAACGGATTTTGGAAATTCGAAACGAAGTAATCTTAAAAATGAGTAATCGGTGATTAATCGGCGAGTAATCGGGTTTATTCAGAAGTGTATTTACTCATTATTTCATGTTAATTAAGATAACATCAAGTAGGTTCGATATCCTAAATTCCTGATATCCTTCTTAGGATCAGCATAGGATCGAGACTATAAGTAATCCTATTTATAAATATCTTAAAATGAAGATCCAAGATCGTGATCTTAACAAACTTGCTTACAACTATAACTATTACTGAACCCACCACTATTTTTACCTCTAATCTTTTACACTTTTAATAAATAAATAAAAAAATAAAAAAAATAACAAAATCACTCTTTGTATTCATTCATTCATCAGTTTATCATGAGTTCTAATGTACACAATGATCATCTCTCACCAAAAATCATTACATGAACACTTCCCATTTCTAAAATGATGAAACCGCAACCGATCCCTAACAACTATATCCCTCTCGTATACACACGAAACAAGCTTAATCGCCGAATGACAATCTTCACACATCCTTAGATTCTTTGTCACCCTAATCGGTGTTCCAGACGAAGTGCTAATCAACCCAAACGCAACAGCCAGCTTTTCACTATGTCGCCACAACGTAGTTTCCTTTTCATCTTCATCTATATCAAACAACACCTCATTCGTCTTGGCAACATAACCTTCTACCTCTAATTTCATAATCATCTCATCCACCATTGCGTAAATCTCTCTTATTCGTGGGTGATCCGATTCCCCTATTTTAAACTCGTGCAAAACGCCATTTAAATCAATAGTACTTCTCCCTGTAATAGTCTTTACGCCTTTTTCTTTCATTAACGCTCTTAGTTTCTCCACGTCTTCCCATCTACCGGCTTTTGCATAAATGTTTGATAATAAAACATATCCACCTCCGTTTTGAGGCTCTAAATTGATCAACATTTTCCCAATTCTCTCGCCTATATCAACGTTTCCATGAACCTTACAAGCACCTAAAAGTGCACCCCAAACAGCAGGACTAGGTGCCATTGGCATTGTACTAATTAGCTCCTCAGCTTCAGCTAACTGACCTACTCGACCCAAAAGGTCAACGATGCATCCGTAATGGTTGACCGTTGGCTCAATCTTATAAACTTCTTGCATTCTGTTGAAATACCCAAATCCTGCATCAAGCAAACCTCCATGAGCACAAGCATTAAGTAATCCTACAAATGTGATCTCATCGGGCTTTACTCGTTGTTTTTCCATTTCTACAAAAAGCTCAATCGCGTCCTTTGCTCTACCGTGCATCGCAAGGGCTCCAATCATCGCATTCCATGAAGAAATTTCTCTCTTTTTCATCGTTTCAAAAACGTCCCATGCCAAATCAAGCCGTCCAAGTTTCGCGTACATGTCTAATATAGCGTTTCCTAAAACAACATCCAACTCAATCGATTTCCGCCTAATGTAACCATGAATCCATTTCCCTTGATCAAGAGAACCTATATTTGCACAAGCTAAAGCCACACTCGAAAGAACAAACTTTTTCAACTCAACTTTCTCCTTTTGCATTTGCCTAAACACTTCCAACGCTTCCTTAAAACGTCCGTTTTTATTACACCCATCAATCATAGCACTCCACGAAATCTCATCTCTTTGCGGCATTTCATCAAACACCTTTCGAGCTTCATCAACCCTTCCACATTTAGCCAACCCTGTAACCATTACATTCCAAGATCCAACATTCTTTTTCGTCCACGATTCAAACAAAACTCGAGCAGATTCATCATCTCCACATTTCATGTACCCATCAACCATAGCATTAAAACAAACAACATCAAATTCACCATAATCAAGTACCATTCTTGCCTCAATTAACCGCCCAAACGACGAATACATTTGAATTGCAGCACTTTTCACATACATATCATCCATAAACCCATTTTTCACTACATGACAATGAATCCCTATTCCTTTTTCAACACAATTTACAACCATACATGCTTTAAACAACATCGGATACGTAAACTTAT
The DNA here is from genome assembly GCF_046630445.1 of Rutidosis leptorrhynchoides. NCBI lineage: Eukaryota > Viridiplantae > Streptophyta > Magnoliopsida > Asterales > Asteraceae > Rutidosis > Rutidosis leptorrhynchoides. The sequence goes on along the minus strand of NC_092334.1, from coordinate 369,661,261 downwards.
TCGGTTTCGTATCGGAACCAACCATATTTACATAAATCAACAAGGCTAGTTCAAACTTATTGTGGTCCAAACAAGCTTTCATAGTTGAGTTCCACACGAAAACATTTGGATTAGGGACTTGATGAAATACTTGTAGAGATGAATCAAAAGTGTTGAAATGAGGAAGTGAGTATAATTTGATTAAAGTACCAGAAATGTAGTGGTCTTGAAAGTGGTTTGTTTTGAGGATTAGAGCATGGGTTTGTTTGAGATGTTGAAGAGATTTGGTGCATTTTGTGGTTAGTAGATTTAATAGTGATTTTTGGGTGATTTGTGGGTTTGGGTTGTCGTTGTTGGTTAGAAGGTGGTGGTGGTGGTGATACGGTGGCTCGGTGGTGGTGGTCATGGTTTCCGGTGGGTGGATGAGTTTGGATTTGTAGTTTTTATAGTATATAGATATATATAACGTATACATGGATAAGGTTTACGATAATCAATCCTCTGTCTCAATTTGATTAACTACTTTTTGTTATTTATATTTTTGCAAATAAAAAAAATTAATATAAAAAATAGATTAGTCGATTATTACAGTTAATTCAGTCTTAAAGTTTATTTAATACACAAAAGATTCAACGGTAAGATCTGACGATCTTATGGTGTTACAAGTGGTGTTACAATTGAGACAGATTATAAAATCTGTTTGACAGGCGTATCACAAACCGCCCTATTGAACTCACCTATACAAAGACGAGCTAACGTACAGAAATAATAAACATTGAAAGCGACAGCACAAACCGGGAAGAAAAATCCCCAAGAACCAAACAAACAAACTATAAACTCCGTGCCTGTTGCAATTTGACGTAACCACCACGAAGAAAGTCAGACCCCAAAAAAAGGTCCTCACCTGAATCGAAGTCTGCAACCGCGAGCCAGAACCCACGAGTCCCACACCAACCGCACCAACCCCTGCACGAACATCCGAATCCAAACACCAGCCTGGGACCCCAAGAAAACCTCCCTTGAGGCCGCATCGACCAGAAACCCAGAATAAATCCCCGACGATCAACACCTCCAAGCAGACCCCAAAAGCAGCCAGCCCAGAAACCCTAACCCGTGAAAGCCCAGACCAATCGGAGGACGGGCACCAACCGAGAAAACAACCCGAATAACCACTCTTTTGGCACTTAACGACTCTAGAGAGAACCTCTCACGACCCTAAAGCCGCCAAGGCGGCAACAACACCGGTTCGTTCCGAACCAAAACCGGAGACGAGGAAGGACGAGCGAATCGGACCAAACACACAACAAAGGAAAGCGGCCCAGTCATCAAAAACCAGTCAATCCGGAAAGGGAAAAGTCGCCGTTTTTGCAAAATAAAGAAAAACCGGCTTGAAGTTCACCGGCAAAAAACCACCGGAAAAAAGAAAGATCCGGCGCTCGAACTACCCTCTGGCCAAACCAAGAAACAACATCCGACCAAAATACCTACCACCACCGCACCTCGTCCACAGAGCTCTAAAGAGAGCTCTCCGCCTGCGAACTACGGTAGGAAGGTGGACGCAAAAGGATGACGTCAACCAAAAACCATGACCGAGAACTCAAACAGGCAAGTACAAAAACCCAATAACCCAAACCCACAAACAAACCACCGGCGAGCAGAGTGACGTGATAACACTCACGGCACTCGCCGCCTGCTGCCGGAGTCGAAAGGAAGAAGATAACCGGAGAAATGAAACTTACCGGAGAAGGAAGGAGAAGGTAGATCCGAGAAAGGGAAGCACTAAAACGTGAAAAGGAAACAAACCCGGACCTCCGGCGATATGCCGGAGGCCGGTAACGGATCAAAAGAGTAAGTTCCGGCTATATGAAGCAAAAAGAAACAGAGCAAAAGGAAAAAAGAAGAAGAAAAAGATGCCGGAGTGAAAAAGTAGGAGACACGAACTTCAAAAAAAGGGAGCGTTTGGTTTTTTCTAGTGAGATGTTTTTGTCATTCAACGGTCTAAATGACCAAAATAATTGATCTAGGATTAAAAGAATATAAACATATAAATATCTACTAACCACAAATATCTAATGCACATTTATGATGGATTTATCAATCTGATGGTGAAAATATAAACATGTAAAACCCTAAAATACATACTTTCTCCGTCTCATATTAATAGACCACAGACAAAAAATACTTAGTTTAAAAAAAAATAATTTTTACATCTACTTTTTTACTTTACAGTTTTACTTCTTACTATTTATATCTATCTTTTGTCATATATGCAAAAGTTAAGAGTATAAAAGAAATCTACCATATAATTTTTATCTATTTATAGAAGTGAAATATTAATTTAGAACGGCCCAGAAAATAATACTGGACTATAAATAATACTGGACTATTAAGATGATATGGTGAAAGTAATTATTTACACTAATACATACAAAGTTTGGGAGGGCCATTGCCCCGTTAGTCCCTTCATAGTTCCTTCTTTGATAACAATACACTATACCAAATAAATTACTACAAACCTTTAAACTATTTTTTTTTTGGGTAAAGGGTTCTACCCGGTAAATATTATTTATAAAAAATAATAAAAATACAAATAAGAACAACGGCCACAAGCGCACCTTGCGACCTCACAAACAACCACAAACCTCGCTAGACCTACAAACAACCAAGACTAGCAAAAAACAAAGACATATAACGACCCACCTATACAATAACACCTATCACAACCAACCCGATTTCATGCCAAATGGTGCCTTTGTCTTAGGAGCATTTTTTCCTGCCATAAACATAGCCGTTTCCTCTTTATCAGATTCAACATCGCTCGGTTCATCAACTAGATTATCATTATTTAAAGTTCCGAACGAATTTTGAATCTCCACTTGAGCACCCTTACTTGTCCCAGCTTGCGAACTTCTCTTCTTCTCATCATGAACAACCTTCCGACGATAGACCAATTTTGGATTAGATTTACCAACCCCAAAACCCCCTTTATTCCCCTTCTTTGGATCCACAACAGCACCACCTTTTCCCTTCTTCTTTATGACATCTTCGAAACCATCTGCATCCACATGTTGTTGTCGTTGTCCAGGAATTAGCGTAACATCCTTCGCTACATTAACCTGGACAACTATATTCTTAGGGCACTGACTATCCGTGTGACCAAAACATTTGCAGCCCTCACACCTTGGCGGTCTCCACTCATAGTCGATAGTAACCACGTCAATAACCTTTTCATTAGATAATAAGCTTGGCGTGGCAACAGTAAGGTTATCCTTTAACTCATATTCAGCTGAAACTTCAACCATTGCTCGCGCATAATTTGGCCGACCCCATGACTCCATGCACATTGTGCTAGTAAACGAATCAAGCATCATAGGTTTACCAATTTTAGATGCGATTGCACTCAGACCATCAGCTGTAAAACCTGCTAGAGGAACATCATAAAGCTTTACCCAAACCGGCACCTTCGTTAGATTCTCCTTTGTCAACGAGATATGTGGGGACCACTTATTAAGTATGATAGGAACACCACGTATCATCCATGGCCCGTTCTCCAGAACCTTCATCATACCATCCTCCGTACCAAACTTAAAAAAGAAAAATCCTTTTGCATTCATCATGGAGTTTTCTATTCCATATTTCTTCCAGGCATTCAAAACATATTTTTGTACAATCGGGAACGCAATTCGTTTACCTATGAAGTAACCGTACAATGTATTATTATACCGCTTAGACGCTTCTTTGATCGAGGAAACAGGTATCACAACATCCACACCATCCTCCATAATATCGGTCGATTCAAATAAACGAAAATTTACACTTTTCTTTTGAGAGAGATAAGAAGAACCATCCACAGCCTTAGCGAACGAACTTGGAGGTTGACTAACATTAACCTGATCAAGTGGATTCAAGTGAGATGCATCCTTCACTATTTCTTGATTCTCCAGGATATCAATAGAATCAGTCCCCTGGTCACGGACCTGAGCTTCAGTTCCATTATTAGCTCCCTCTGCATAATGAACTTTACCTTGGTGTTTGTTAGTGCACGCAGAATTAAGTTCAGGAAACTGATATCCATCTTTGATATTCAATTGGTTTCCATTCGTAATACCAGTGTTGTCATCTACAACAGATTCTTTTGCAGCCTCATTATTCAAACCAGAAAAAGAGTAGTCATTAGGAATACCTGTTGTTGTCGATTTAAATAGTGGCGCTTCATTTCCCGCAGAAGAATCTGACGATTCATCCCTTGAATGAATACTAACACGATCTGTGTTACTCGCATCAGATTCAGATTCGATTTGATTATACTCGTCAAATCCTATTTTCCGATTCCTTAGAACCCTGGGAACAGTTTCAACTACCTTTTTCTTCTTCTTTCCTCCTGAATTCTTGCCCATGACAGTCAAACCAATCGATTACCAGTTAAACACCCACCAGATTTGATAAAGAAATTGAAATAGTGACGAGGGTGGAAAAAATCGCCAGATGTAGTGTGAACACAGGAGAGAGAAAAAGGTTTTAACCTTTAAACTATTCAAACATTTGAACTATCCAAACACTTACACTATCAAGATGGTAGATACTTTTTCATTTTGAACATTTGTATTTGTTTGATTGTGACATAAGCTGATTTCAAAGGTCTACACCGTATTAGATGACTAAATTTTAATCGGTCACGAAACTATAAACTATAACAGCACTTATTACCATAATCGTTGACGAATCTTCGAACACCGATAGAGAAGCGCGATATAGTTATATTTATCAGAATCATTAAATATATACAGTAATTTCAAAAAAAAAAAATTAAATATATACAGTAATATTTTATAAATCTTCGAACACCGATAGAGAAGCGCGATATAGTTATATTTATCAGAATCATTAAATATATACAGTAATTTCAAAAAAAAAAAATTAAATATATACAGTAATATTTTATAAAAATCTTTGTGGACCAGTAATTTCTAATTTAATTGCATCTCATCACTCAATGAAAAGTCAATCAATTCAATTCAATCAAGTTATTAATCTTAAGTCGTTTTCTGCGTATAGAAACAACCACAAAACCGTGTTAAGTTTTCCCTCGCTGCGTTAATCACATCGTGAAAAAGAAAAAAAACAAACAAACAAAACAAAAACTCTCACTCACAAAAATAAAATCAAAAATGGAGAAGAAAAAAGGCATGAAAAACATCTTCAAAAAGCTTCATATAGGTAGCAGCAGCAGCAACAGTAGTAGTAATCAGAACGATCCTAATCGATCATCTACTGATTCATCATCGCCTAATGTTACGGCTGACCACCGAGTTCCGTCGTCAACGTCTGCCGGTCAAATCGCCGTTCAGTCACCGTCTTCAGTCGCAACTCCCGCGTCTCCGACGGTTAATGTACCGGCGACACGTCAGCAGGATTATTATTCTTCAGAAGAGGAGTATCAGGTTCAGCTAGCCCTAGCTTTAAGCGTTTCGAATTCGGAATCGAGAGGCGGAAGTGAATCCGATAGTGATCAGATCCGTGCGGCCAAGTTGTTGAGCTTAGGGAAACAGTCTAATAGTAATAATAATAATACTAATATTAATAATAATAATTATAATAATTATAATCATGTTGTTGCTGTTGATAAAAGTGGTGATGCAGTAGTAGCTGATAAGTTATCTCGGCAGTATTGGGTGAGTTTACTGTCCGGAATGTTTTCGATTACTGATTTTGACTTGATATTATATATCTGTTTAATTTTGATTCTATTTTATATTTGGATTAAGTTTTGTATATGCTTTGATATCTTAGGGTTTATGTGCATTAGAAGGAACTAAGTATTCGGTTCAAGTGATGCACTTACAATGTTAACTAGCATAAATGCATTTGGCAATAATGTTAACTGTAGATAGACATTCATAATATTAACTGTATTTTTTACTGATATATGTTTATATGTTTATCTGCAGTGTTAAAACATTGAGCAATTTGTTTTATAAATATGTGTTGTATGTGTTTCTCTGATTTTTAGCCAATTGTATTCCATATATAAAGCTGAACTGTTGTATGAGAAATGAGAATTTACTTTGTTTGTCTACCACTCATGTATATTGAACATTAGGCAGCATTAGATGTAGTTAAATTTGTTATTTGTACCCAAATGTTTTTAATGCCTGTTACCATGTAAGAGTGTGTTGCTAGTCAAATTTGTTAATTTAATTGTATTTGGTTAAATCAAATAAGACATCAGATGTAGTCAATCTTTATCTAGATGTTAAATTTGTTACATTAGGCAGCATCAGATGTAGAAAAATTTGTGATATGTAGATACATTCAGTTATTATTTTGTAAACTTGTGGTTACATTGGCATGATTAAACTACCGCCTTTACTACACAGTGGTGCTAGTGGTATAACCCTATATTTTCCTCTGTGTTATGTTCGTGATCTTAAAGGAACAAGAACAAATAATACAATCAATGTGAAGCATATTCACCATAGTGGTATAAAGTTGTACAAAAAGGTTACATCAAATTAAGTAGATCAATTATTGGAGTTCTTTATTGGGAAGTAGCATTATCATCCAAGCAATTCGTACCATTTTAATCTTTATGATCTGTCATGGTTCCTGTTATATACTATCTATTTCGAGTGTTAGCCAGACCAGTTTTACATACTTCTTTTGTGGAATCAGAATCTGATAAGGAATAACCCAATGATCCCCAGCCCAACTATGATGACTTACAGCACACCACGCCCAGGATCTAGAAGCTTCACAAAAGGGTTTATAAAGGGTAGTATGGTGTAATAGGATAGTGGGTTTTAGATTATTTGTTATGTGTTATTCGGCTACTAGAGTAGCTTGGGCAGTAAGATTGCACATCTGTGCTTCTTAACTGAATTGAGGCAGGAAGATTCCTTTGTGGTTCTTCTCTGATTTGTTTTTCTATTTTCATATTGAATTAAAGTACAAGTTTATCAATACAAGCTTCATTCTATCCTTTATTACATATTTACATTCTATCTTCATCATATAATCTGCTACTGTAATTATAAGTTTCTATCAGAATCCCCCTCGTTTAGTATGTCTAATCTAAACATAATAGCTTTAAATTCACAATATTTACATGAGAGTCTTCATTCCTTAATTTTCTACGGCTACTTTGTACAATATAGTTACTGGTAATATGATTTGCCCAAAAGAATTATCTGATGAAGAGTGAATCTCTGACATGATATATAACATGACATGATATATAAAATGAAGATACAGATAGTTTCTGAGCATGTATGTGTAAAACTTTGATCTGGTATGATTTATTCGACTGTTCTCTAGATGAGTTGATGGTACTTATTTATTTATATATTTTTTATCTGTTTTGGTTCACTAGGATTATGGTCTCCTTGATTATGAGGAGAAAGTAGTGGATGGTTTCTACGATATATATGGGAATTCAACAGAAATGGCATCTCAAGGGAAAATTCCCTCTTTGTCTGATCTTGAAACGGACCCTGGGACATCTGGTTTTGAAGTTATTATAGTTAACAAAACAGTTGATCCTGCCCTAGAAGAGCTGTTACAGGTAGCCCACTGTATTGGATTAGACTGCCCTCCTGCTGAGATCAATCTTTTAGTCCAGAGGCTTGCTGAACTTGTGACAGAACAAATGGGTGGACCCGTGAAGGATGCAAATGTCATTTTAGAAAAATGGATCGAAAGAAGCACGGAGTTGAGGACGTCTCTTCATACTAGTATATACCCTATTGGATCCTTAAGAGTTGGCCTGTTACGACATCGTGCTTTGCTTTTCAAGGTGAGCGGTCATCTCATTCTTTTGTCTTCCTCTCCTTTTTTTGTCTTTGATTCCAACATTATTCTGAGTGTGAAAACCTAACAAATTACTTTATGTATGCACTTCTGTTATTTTGATGAGGACTGTAGAGATTTTCAACCAAATTTGCTTTCATATTTCTTCTAATAACTTGTATCTCAACAGAGTTCAATTACTAAACACATTTGGTTTTAATACAGTCATTATTATTAGTATAATTTACATGCAAGTATACACCTTAGAGATGAATTCAGCGGAAACATCCGGACCTGTAACTCATTAATATATATTTTAGGATTGCATGCTTCTGCATTACCTGTCAATGTTGTAACATGTTACGTCTTGCGATAACACTTTTGATACTTGCAAAGTTCAGTCTGTTCATGGTAGTCACACACCTGTTGGATTCGATCCTTCAATTGTGAAAAAAAACTAAGTAACAGCTTTATTCAAGTTATTACAGTTCCATGATATTATTTATGTATATGTCCTCAAACTTGCGAAATCCAAACATGAATATTAAAACTGTTAATGCTTATTCTAGAAGGAATAAGTAGAATATAAGCAGGTTGATATACTTGTACTTATTTAGTATATAAGCCATTAAAAAATAAGCAATTCCAAGCACCTTTTTATGGGCTTGTGGGATATCGTTGACTTTCATCTTCTGTTGAAGTGCAGGTGCTAGCTGAAAGTGTTGGAATAACCTGTAGGCTTGTGAAGGGTGGTCACTATACTGGTGGTGAGGATGATGCAGTCAACATTATCAAATTGGATAATGAAAGGTAACACGCGGCCATTGTACATCTTTTATATATTTTCTTATTTTACATGTATGATAGTTGTAATGTTATACAATATTTTAATATCTCACATTGATGCCATAAGACTCGGCACTTAGGAGATCTATTTAATGCACAAGGTTCAACATAATTTTATAGAGTTTCGTTATACTAATAATTACCATACTATACTTTTGATAACAAAAGCAGAAAAAGAAACAGCAGCCCTACTCTCTTAGATGAGTTCCGTTGTTATCGTTCAGAAAGTTATAGCATTTTTGTGTGGAATATGGGTAATTCAAGTACAATGTCCATTTCAGCTAGAGGTTGGAAGTAGAGATTTTTATACTTATACTGAAACTCACAGTAACTAATCTCTAATATGCCAGATCTATATAAAATAGTTCTTTTTGGTTTATATGATTCTTTCACAACGTTATCATTTTTTACAGTTCCAATACATTCGAGCTATGGTTTTCATCGTGTTACTTGTTATGAAGAATTACTTTTTGTTACCATGTTACCATACTGGCTAATGATGCAGAGATTATTGCATACTAACCTAATTTCTAAATTGATTAGCATTTCACACATAAGTTCAGTTATCAGGATTAAGGTTGTCTGCGAAAGTTTAGTTCTTCAATCTTATGTTTCTTATGTTGATTTGTGGGGCATGAGAAGGTGGGTGAGTAACTTACGAGCTTTAAGTTTAGATGATTTAAAACTTGTCTGGTTAAGAATACACATCTCTGCTTTAATGTAAAACTGAGAAAATGTTAACTGCTAGTCTGATGTATATGTATTCTTTCATCATGTGCCTCACTGCAAAAAGAAGTTATTTGTGGTTCAATATGTAATGTTTAAGATGCAAATGTTTATGCTTTTACTACAATTCTAGAGTTTCATGTGTGTTTCCATTGTGGTTGTATCTTTCTGTTTGAACATAGTTTGATCGTTTGTCTTTATTTTGAATCATAGTAGTGCCTAAAAGTTAGGATACACCTTTTCCTGTTTCTAATTGTCTTCCCTTACCTTCAGCGAATTTCTGATCGATCTGATGGCAGCTCCTGGAACACTTATACCTGCAGAGATATTCAGTTCCAAGGATTCTTCCTTGAAATCATACATGCCGAAATCTAGCAAACTTCAAGATGTTCATTCAACTAAAGATTCAGGAGCAATGTTAAACAAAACAAACGACGGCAGCAGTCAAAATCTTGAACCTTTGATATCAATGACAAACACCGGTGCTACTGGTATCGGTTTGTCTCAATCCGGGAAGCAAATGTTGCCCTCTAGTCAGTTAGATCATATCCCGTCATCAGCAATTGGCAGTTCTCTTTATAAAGGAGGTCGCGGGCCCAATCCTGTTGGTGGTGGATCAAGAATGAATGTTAATATAGTACCGTATACACAGAACAATGTAGAGGATGATAAGAATCTTTTTACAGATCTCAATCCATTCAAGATCAAAGGATCCGGGAAGGCTCTGATGCAGAACAATTCTGTTGAAAATAAAAACGAGAGGGCCAAAATAAACCAAGTCCCGGGTCGACCTCCCGTGCCATTAATGTGGAAAAACCGTCACGCTATGAATGAAATTCCCGGGAAAAAACAGCATGATTATATAAACTATCGGGAAACTAATGACTCTTCAGTTGCAGAATCCTCCAAAATACATTCTGATAGTGTGACTTCAAAAGTAAATAATGCGACAGGTTCTTCAAATACTGCTGAGTTGGAAGCTGCATGGGCTGAGTGGAAAACGTATCGTTTATCTTTGGAGGTGGTAGGTACTAACAGCAATGCGGTCCCCCGGAATAATAGGTTGGACCATGAAAAAGTGTATGAAAATAACGCAAGCAGTGGGCAAGATGTTAGAAAAACCTCAGAAGATCATGTTAATTCTAACAACCCAAAGTTGACGGTACCTGAAAGCTCATCTTCATCAGCTTATGCTTTTCCGCCTCAAATTGATCCTGTAATTGATGATGTTGGAGATTGTGAAATTCCATGGGAAGATCTGGTAATAGGTGAAAGGATTGGACTAGGTAACTATATAGAAGAATACAATTTAATGATTTATATTATAAATTATAAAGTGATCATGCATTTTCGTGTTTACCTGAGACATAACATGTAATTTTTCTATCTTTAGTTATCTTTTCCTTATACTTGTAACTTTTGGTGTGCAGGCTCATATGGTGAGGTTTATCATGCTGATTGGAATGGCACTGTAAGTTTCTGTTATTCTCTTAAAAGAAATTTGTTGCAATGCGGGTGAAGTTTTTCTGTGATCCAGCACATGTTCAATTCTGTATGATTTTCGTATCGGAAATCTAAATATGTAAATAATCACTGAATATATACCCACTTACATCGCTCCCTATGGCCTGTACAGAAACTACTGCTTTTTCATCAGTTTACATTTTATTAAACAGGAAGTGGCAGTGAAGAAGTTTCTTGATCAGGATTTTTCAGGTGCTGCTTTAGCAGAGTTTAAGAGAGAAGTAAGTAAAGTGTCTTTTTGAAGGAATCTATCAAATTTGCATGTAGATTTTGGCTAATTATCTGTCTACCATATTTTGCTTGAATCATGACAAATGGCCCCTTGACTTAGGAATTTATCAACGGTAAACAAAAAGGTCATGTTATCCTTGATAAACATGTCGCATACTTACAGTCATGCCCACTGAGATATTAAAATCACAAATTCTTATTATTATAACTCTACATATTCTTTTATCATCATTTGGAGTCATTGTAGAGTATAGAAGTCACAACTCGTAGTATGTGTAGAGTTCAGAAGAAAAGTACTACTGTTTACTTTAAGTGGATTGCTCTTAGAGTATAGAAGTTCACGACTCATAATCTTTTTCTGTTAATTTTGGGGAAGGTGAGTATTCATTAACATATTGCGAAACCCTGATTTTAGTTGGGTAATTGCTTATTAAGCTATGCTGTATAAAAGATCTATTTGACCAGAATGCAGGCTGCCAGCCTGTCCTTTTTAAGTTAGCCAGTTCCCTATCTCTTTCGAGGGGTGTTTGTTTCAATGCCTAATTCCTGAAATTTTACTTTGTAAAGATTTATATAGGGAAAAGGAAACATTAGAAACTGAATGTTAACTTTGGGAAATTAAATATTAAGTGGGACAAAACAGGCTAGCCTATTTTATTTGCCCAAAAAATGCAACTTTTTACCCCAAGATAATGTTGAAAAGCTCATATGACTATATGAGTAATCAGCTACCAATGCTTTTCATATGTGATACAAAACTGCATTTATAGGGCAAATGGAACTTGCTTAAAGTAATGTTGAAAAGTCCATGAGTGATCAGCTAGCATTTGCGTGGCTTTTCGTATGTTATTGTAAACTGCATCAATAAGGAAAATGGAACTTCTCTTTGCCATCTTTGTTAACTAAACCCGTTTTAATGGAATGTATATTTGTTTTGTGCATCAAATTTTATTGAACAGAAGATGTTTTAAGCATGTTTACTTTTATCACAGGTGCGCATTATGCAAAGATTACGCCATCCGAACATTGTGCTTTTTATGGGTGCTGTTACTCGTCCTCCAAACCTTTCTATTATCTCGGAATTTCTTCCCAGGTGGGGTTCATTTATTTGGCTAAATTTGCTAAATTTGCTGGTATATAGTTACCATAACTCGTCTCAATTCTCGTTTGTAGTCGAACATGTCAATACCTTCGTATGTAGTCATAAGTTATGCATCTAAATGGCATGGGGATAGTTTATTTCTTTTAGGGCGTAGTGTATGTGGTCAAATTGTTTTTTAGGATGGGTTGAAGCATGTCAAAACATTTTATCTGTAATATTAGTTTTTCAACTGCCACTACAACTTAAACTAGTCTTGAATACTTGCACTCACAATGTATACGTGGAGTCACATACTTGTAATGTATTGAGATTTATGTTAACACAGTTTTTGAAAACAATTTTGGCTCTTTCAGAGGAAGCTTATATCGGATTATTCATCGTCCACAGTGCCAAATTGATGAAAAGCGTAGAATCAAGATGGCTCTTGATGTGGTAAGAATATACATACACTTGTAATATTGACGTAATATTTTGTGTCTTGGCATTGTTTGATTTGCCTAATGTGTAGGCAAAAGGGATGTACTGTTTGCATTCAAGTGTTCCTACGATAGTTCACCGGGATTTAAAGTCACCAAATTTGTTGGTTGATGAAGATTGGAATGTCAAGGTGATATACCCCTCCTCTAATCTTCTAAACCATATCTCTCTATATATACAGGTATATCAAAAACATGATGGTGAGTACCATGTATATGTTGAGTATATGATACAAAGATCAAGAACAGAAAAAGTGTACGACAATAGTATTATGGGACCTTCATCCAAAAAATAGCATTATGGGATATCAAGAATGCATAGCTGCAACCCTAGAGAACAGATGGGTACAAAAATCAATTTAGATAGAAGGCGGAAGATTGCTTTGAGTGTAGGAAAAAATCAGGAAAAAGTTGTTTTGTAGTGCCCAGTTATAAAATTTTAAATACTAGGTGTGTAACGATACACCACATACATACATAATAACTTCATTCCCTACCTCTCGACGTATTTACCAAGTTTTTGTTTTTTGAAATTTAAGCAAAATATTTGTCATTAACTTCTTTTATCAACAGTTAAACACTTTGAGATGCGTCTACTTTTAAATGTCATGTTCGCTCTAATAAGAAATAAGAGTTAAAATTTTGCAGGTGTGCGATTTTGGGTTGTCACGCTTGAAGCATAACACTTTTTTGTCATCCAAATCAACTGCAGGAACGGTCAGAAGCTTTATTATATTTTATATGTTTGCTCTGTATTGATGTTGCCTTGCTTTCTTCAACATTTTCTTGAACAACTTATTTTTTATGTCATAGCCTGAGTGGATGGCCCCCGAAGTTCTGCGGAATGAAAACTCAAATGAAAAGTGAGTCAAATTACTTTATTTATAATAAATATAATAACAATAATCATCACCATAAATGTTACTCCCTGTGGTTAACAACTTGAACCGAAATATCCTTTTCAGTAGTGAAATAAAGATTGAATCCTTTATGGCTTTATATATCAATCTCAGTGCCATTCTTAGTTTGTAAAGAGTATTAATAGGCAAACGTGTATTTTCCTTTTAAAGGTTCACCACAAAGGGAAATATGACGTCTACTAAGGGATGTAAGGAACTTTATTAATTTATGTATTTTGCGTATACAGATGTGATGTGTATAGCTTTGGTGTTATACTGTGGGAACTTGCAACTCTTAGATTACCTTGGAGCGGAATGAACCCGATGCAGGTTGTCGGTGCTGTTGGCTTCCAAAATCGTCGGCTGGATATCCCCAAGGATCTTGACCCCTTGGTGGGAAGAATAATTTGGGAGTGCTGGCAAACGTAAGTCTTTCTTTTCATGCATTTTGCGTTGCATTTATGGTGGCTATTTTTGCTCATTTTTGGGTAAACTGGGCGGGTTATACTTCACATCTAGCATTTTGGATGGGTCCATAAGGTTCACAGTTACTCAACATATAGCAAGCTTGTAGAAGTCGCGAGTCAGTCGAGTCGTGGACTAGTCTAACGTTGACTTTTAGTATTATATATCTTTCTAACACACACACACACACACACACACACATATATATATATATATATATATATATATATATATATATATATATATATATATATATATATATATATAGGGGCAGGATCAATGGGGAAGTAACCAATCGGGTGAAGCGGGGGGAAGCAAATATATTTTTTTTTTTTTTTTTTTTTTTTGGGATTTTTTTTCCGGCATCAAGATCACACGAAAATATGAACATTTAGAAGAGACACTTCGTGATGAATGTTATTATTTAGGCGGGAAAACGATCGACAAAAATAACATTCAAGATAATATTGTTCGTGAAGAATATGAACATTTTTTTTCATGTTTTGTGAAGTAAAATTTAGCCCGATTTAGAGTTTAAGGTTTAGGGTTTAGGGTTTGGTGTTTTGGGTTTATTCCATAAACCCAAAACACCAAACCCTAAACCCTAAACCCTAAACTCTAAACCGTTCGTGTTAAAAACTCAATCTAAATTCTAAATCTAAACCCTAAATCTAAACCCTAAACCCTAAATTTCTAAACCCTAATATCTAAACCCTAATATTTAAACCCCAATAGCTAAAAGCTCAACATACGCTCGAAAAACACGATAATTGTTATATATTACTTCTTCGAGCGTTTTCCCGCCAAAATAAAAACATTTATCACAAAGTGTCTCTACTAAATGTTCATATTTTCATCCCATCTATAATGTTCGTGAACAAAGTTTTTTCAAAAAAATGAAAAAAGAAAAAAGTTTTTGCTTCCCCCCGATTGGTTACTTCCCTCTTGATCTATATATATATATAGGGTCATAATCAAGAGGGAAGCACTTTTTAGGGGAAGGGGGAAGCAATTTTTTTTTTTCTTTTTTTTTTCCGCTTTTTGAAAAAACTTTGTTCACGAACATTATAGATTAGATGAAAATATGAACATTTATAAAAGACACTTTGTGATGAATGTCATTATTTTGGCGGGTAAACGCTCGAAGAAAAAAATAAAAACATTCAATGCAATGAATGTTTTGCTGCTGAGTTTATTTGAATCGTTTTGATTTCATCTTGTGTGAAGTGTTTTTTTCGAATTTAGCCCGATTTAGAGTTTAGGGTTTTCGGGTTTACTCCGTAAAACCTCAACCCTAAACCCTAAACTCTAAACCGTCCGTGTTAAAATATTCAATCTAAACCCTAATTTCTAAACCCAAAACCCTAATAGCTAAACCCTAATTTATAACCCCATAATTTCTAACCCCTTGAGAAAAACTCAGCAGCAAAACATTCAAAGCATTGAATGTTTTTATTTTTTTCTTCGAGCGTTTTCCCGCCAAAATAACGACATTCATCACAAAGTGTCTTTTTTTAAATGTTCATATTTTCATCTAATCTATAATGTTCGTGAACAAAGTTTTTTCAAAAAACGAAAAAAAATTACTTCCCCCCACTTCCCCCCAAAAAAGTGCTTCCCTCTTGATTAAATCTATATATATATATATATATATATATATATATATATATATATATATATATATATATATAGTGGTAGGATCAAGAGGGAAGTAACCAATCGGGGGGAAGCAAATTTTTTTTTTTGTTTTTCGTTTTTTGAAAAAACTTTGTTCACGAACATTATAGATTGGATGAAAATAAGAACATTTAGAAAAGACACTTCGTGATGAATGTTATTATTTTGGCGGGAAAACGCTCGAAAAAGTAATATATAACAATTATCGTGTTTTTCGAGCGTATGTTGAGGTTTTAGACATTAGGGTTTAGATATTAGGGTTTAGATATTAGGGTTTAGAAATTTAGGGTTTAGATTTAGGATTTAGATTGAGTTTTTAACACGAACGGTTAGAGTTTAGGGTTTGGTGTTTTGGGTTTATGGAATAAACTCAAAACACCAAACCCTAAACTCTAAATCGAGCTAAATTTTACTTCACAAAAAATGAAAAAAAAAAACGTTAAAATTTTTCACGAACAATATTATCTTGAATGTTATTTTTGTCGACCGTTTTCCCGCCAAAATAATAACATTCATTACGAAGTGTCTTTTCTAAATGTTCTTATTTTCATCCAATCTATAATGTTCGTGAACAAAGTTTTTTCAAAAAACGATTTTTTTTTTTTTTTGCTTCCCCCGCTTCCCCCGATTGGTTACTTCCTCATTGATCCTGCCCCTATATATATATATATATATATATATATATATATATATATATCAAACGTAAATATGTTAAACATATGTGTAGGGCACAAAATTTGAGTATAAAAAATATATAAAAATTTTGACCTAGTTTTAACCAATCTTGACTTTGACCGACTAATTAGACATTTTTTGTGCAAAACGGCATGGCTAGTCGCCAAACCGACTATTTGGCCGAGCGCCATTTACAACACTGACATATAGTCAATACATAACTAAATTGTTTTATTCCAAATCTGGATTATTATTGTAAAGGTTTTCCTTTATCTTATTTTATTGTCAACCATTAATAATTTGTAAAATTCTAGTCACAAAATGATCATCTTTCCAACTCATTAATAGACATGATCAACGCACCTATTTTACCACTTAAGACTCTGGATAATGTTTTGCTTACTGTGTCTTCTTACATTTATGCTTAGGGATCCAAATTTAAGGCCTTCGTTTCAACAACTCACAACAGCTCTTAAGCCATTGCAGCGGCTGGCAGCATCTCCACAAACTGATCAGCCAATTGAGACTTGAGTGAGCCCTGCAACTCACCCCATGTTTCCTGGTACAAAAGGGATGTATTGAGATGAGTACATAATAGGAAAAAGTGGGCGAACAACTATATGTATACAGTTAAAGTGTGCATAGTTTTGGTTGTATGTAAATACCAATTCACGATTACCATAAAACGTGTCACAAGTTTTTTCATGCTTATTTAGATGATCTTTTGAGCAATTTGATGTCTGGTTTCCTAGAACTTAGAAGCCTCAGAGGAAGATGAGTGAACCAGGGTGAGTCTTTTCTTCTCTTGTTATTGTATGTCGGTATTAACCATCCCAGATAACTTGGTAGTTGGGATCTTAATATCTTTTACAAGAGGTTTAAGGTTCAAACCTTATTAGTAGGATAACCCGGTTAGGTTTTGTATATATGAAGAAAAATACTCACCGGGAGAACCTTCAGAACGGGTGTGTGATAACAACACTCGCTTTCATGCTGAAATTCCCCTTGGCGTGAAACGACCCAAAATCCGTTTACCAAAAACGAAGCACTATTTTTTTCGGTTAGATAAAGTTAATTACGTCATAATGCAAGACCCGTTTAACGATAGTTTTAACGTGCCCAATATACAACAAAATACATGTTTAACATGTGACTAATTCCAAAACGTACAATTCGACGCCTTTTGACTCGTTACACAACAAGTGGGTAATTGCGACCCATTTACACTACAAACCGGGTTAAGATTCAATAACCCAACCCGATACCAAGAGCATAATCTCGGGGACTACCAAATCCCCAATCCGCGTCCAAAAATCCAAAAGCTAATCCTCCAAGCTTAAGCAACGTCTATCAACCCTAGTCTAGCAACTAGGTAACTCCGCATCAATGATACCTATAAAAAGGTAAACAACGAGATGGGTAAGCATAAAGCTTAGTGAAGTGAATGCAATAATTATACATGTACATATATAACCCATCTATTTGCAATCACATACACCAAATACCTCATAGGAACTTGTAACTCAAATAACGTACACCATCAACAACTTCACATTAGCATATACTCAACACAGTATATATATGCTAAACAATAATCAACAAACACAATATGGTTAACCATAAACGCTATGGTGCTACCGGCTCATGGTTCACACCATACGTAATGCTATGACGCTACCGGCTCTTTGGTTCACGCCACTACGCATTTGAGTCATACTCTTTTATAGTGCTACCGGCTCCTTGGTTCACACTTTGGCGCTACCGGCTCGTTGTTCACACCTCATTTTATAGTGCTACCGGCTCGTGCTTCACACTTTAGTGTTACCGGCTCGTGGTTCACACTTTGATGCTACCGGCTCGTGGTGCTCGCATCAACCCAATGTTAGTGTGTGTAGGCTTCGGTAGTTTAAGCCCAAAAAAAACGGGCCAGGAGTTTACTTGGTGACCAAGTTAGGGTTTGGCCAACCCTAATTGTTTGGGCTGTTTTTTATTGAGGGTCCTAAGTCTATATATAGTCTCTCAATTGTACATGTATTGTATCACCTCCAAATTAGTAATACTCTCTAGTTCCAAAGTGGATATAGGTTTCACATCGAAACTGAACCACTATAATTCTCGTGATCTTTTCTTTTTCTGTGTTTATTATTCGGCAATTGTGTTTTGTGATTATTAGGGTTTCTACTCTGATTAGGCAGATTAAGCCATAACAACTGGTATCTAGAGCTCAGGTTCTAACCCTAGCTGATTACAGACAACAAGATCAAGTCTGCTGCTGTTTTTTATAGATCAGATCAGATCTACCGCTGCTGTTGCTGCTGTTTTTTTTCTGAACAGATCTTGCTGCTGTTTTTCAATAAAAGGTGCAGCCGTCACCCTTCTCTTATTGTTTACAGTTGCTGTAAATTGCAGGATCAACCCTAGCCGCCACCAAACACGTGCTGTTGCTGCTAGTACGATTAAAATTGCATATCAGGCTGTTGCTGCTGTGCTGTTACAGATCAGGTTCACCACAGCTGCTACTATTCCTCAGATCTAAGCTAGTTCAATGGCTGAAGAAGGGAGGATTAAAATTGATAAGTTTGATGGGCAAGATTTTGGGTGGTGGAAGATGCAGGTTGAAGACTTGTTTTGTCAGAAGGATTTGATTGATGCTTTGAGTGAGAATAAACCAGAAAAATTTAAAGACGATGAATGGAAGACGCTTGACAGGAAAGCCCTAGCTGTTGTCAGGCTCACACTGACAAAAAGTGTTGCCTTTAATATTGTGAATGAAACCATTACACATGGTTTGATGAAGACCTTATCGAATATGTATGAGAAGCCGTCTGCTTCAAACAAGGTGTTTTTGATCAGACAGTTGGTAAACACCAGGTTGAAAGAAGGTGCTTCGGTAACAAACCATATCAATAACTTCAACAATATTATCTCTCGATTATTGTCTGTTGATATCAAGTTTGATGACGAAGTTAAAGCTCTTTTGTTATTATCTTCATTACCTGAAAGCTGGTCAGGTTCAGTCACAGCTATCAGTGGATCCACAGAGTCCTCAAAGCTAAAGTTTGAGAGCATTCGTGATTTTATTCTTGGAGAAGATATAAGAAGAAAGAGTTCAGGAGAACCATCAGGAAACTTGCTGAGCACAGAAGAGAGGGGTAGGAGAAAAGGCAGAAGTAACACCACCAGGGGCAGGTCAAAGTCAAGAAGGAGGAGTGTGTCGAGAACGAGGAATGATATTAAATGTTGGAATTGTCAGGAGACTGGACACTTCCGAAACCAGTGCACTAAGCCAGTAACATCATCAAAGCCAAAGGAAGTTAATGTTGCAGTTGCAACAGATGATTATGATAACGTCCTTGTTTGCTGCATTGAGAATACAATTGATGCATGGGTTATGGATTCAGGAGCATAGTTTCATGCTACCCCAAGTCCACATTTGATGAAGAATCTACGAACAGGTAACCTTGGTAAAGTTCGTTTGGCTAATGATCATTGCCTTGACATTACAGGGATTGGAGACTTAGAGCTGAAGACCTCTTTGGGCACTAATTGGACCTTGGAAAATGTCCGAGTTATTCCTGGCCTAAAGAAAAAACTAATCTCTGTTGGACAGCTTGATGATCAAGGATATAGTGTGCTATTTGGTGAAGGTCAGTGGAAAGTAATAAAGGGGAACTTAGTAATAGCCAAGGGTAAGAAGAGAGGCACTCTTTATATGGCAGAAGTTCCAGCTAATGAAGTAAATACAGTTTCCAATGATCGAAGCTTAACCAGTCAGTAGCACCAACGTTTAGGTCACATGAGTGACAAATGAATGAAAATGCTAGTGTCTAATGATAAAATTCCTGGTCTAAAGAGAGTTGAATCGGACTTTTGCGAGTCATGTGTTCTAGGAAAGAAGAAGAAGGTCACCTTTACAAAAGCAGGCAGAACTTTAAAGGCTCAGAAGTTGGAGCTAGTACACACGGATGTGTTCGGGCCTACTCCTGTTTCTTCATTGGGAGGAGCACGCTATTATGTTACATTCATTGACGATTCAACACGCAAGGTATGGGTTTACTTTCTTAAAAATAAATCTGATGTATTTGAAGCTTTTAAGAAATGGAAATCTGCTGTTGAATTATCTTGTGATTTGAAGGTAAAATGCTTGAAGTCGGATAATGGAGGAGAATACATCAGCACCGAATTCGTTAACTATTGTGCTGATCATGGTATTCGGATGATCAAGACGGTTCCAGGTACTCTACAGCAAAACGGAGTTGCAGAAAGAATGAATCGCACTTTAAATGAGAGAGCACGTAGCATGAGACTTAATTGTGGGCTACCAAAGACTCTATGGGCTGATGCAGTAAGCACTGCCGCTTATTTGATCAACCGTTCTCCATCAACTCCGCTTGATTTCAAAATACCCGAAGAAGAATGGAGAGGTAAAGCAATCAGTTATGAGCATCTAAAAATCTTTGGGTGCAGTGCATATGATATTAATAAAGATGGTGACAAACTCGATGCAAAAGCAAAGAAGTACGTGTTCATTGGTTATGGAGGAGATGACATGGGTTACAGGTTATGGGATAACAAGGTAAAACATGTTATCAGAAGTAAACATGCCACCTTCAATGAAGCAGAATTGTACAAGGATTTCAACTCAACACCAAAAGAAAAAGAATCAGTTGAATTTGAGGTTGACACAGAGACAACAAGAGAGGATGAAAGGGAAACTCCAGAGTATGAAACTGAAGTTCCAGTGGGAGTTCCTAACAGTGAAAGCTCGGAGTCTGATCACGAGCAGACTTCAGATAGTGGGAGCTCAGATTCTGATGATGAGCAGCCCCCACAGCCCCCACCACAACCTGACCAGTCCAATTAGGTCAGGAGATCTACACGAGTCACAAGACAGTCAGAGAGGTTTAGTCCAACAGTTAACTATCTTCTTTTGACAGAAAATGGGGAACCAGAAAGTTATTCCGAGGCAATGAAGGTGAAAGATTCGTTCCAGTGGGAGCAGGCTATGAAAAGCGAGATGGAATCTTTATTGAAAAATCAAACTTGGAAGTTGACCAAGTTACCACCAGGAAAAAGGGTCTTACAAAATAAATGGGTTTTCAGAGTCAAAGATGATGGGGATGGTTCTAAACGATACAAAGCAAGATTAGTTGTCAAAGGATTTCAACAAAAGAAAGGAGTCGACTATGCTGAAATCTTTTCTCCAGTGGTGAAGATGACGACTATCAGATTGGTTCTAAGTATGGTTGCAACCGAGAAGTTACACTTAGAACAGTTGGATGTTAAAACAGCCTTCCTGCATGGCGACATTGAAGAAGACATTTACATGTCTCAACCAGAGGGGTTTCGTGTCAAAGGAAAGGAGAGTCTTGTGTGTAATCTAAAGAGAAGCTTGTATGGTTTGAAACAAGCTCCCAGACAGTGGTACTTGAAATTTGATAATTTCATGGAGAAGACAGGATTCGTGAGAAGTTCTACAGATCATTGCTGTTATTTGAAGAAGTTCAAGAGCTCCTATATTATATTGCTTCTTTATGTCGATGATATGTTAATTGCAGGTTCTGATATGGTTGAAATACGCAATTTGAAGAAGCAATTATCTAGAGAATTTGAAATGAAGTATCTCGGGCCAGCTAAGCAGATTCTCGGTATGAGTATATGCAGGAATAAATATGGGTCAGTTTCTTTATCTCAAGAAAAGTATATTCGCAAGGTTCTTGAAAAGTTCAAAATGAATGGTGAGTCTACAAAGCCAAGAAACACGCCGTTGGGAAGTCATCTAAAGCTTTCTAAACATCAGTCTCCTAAAACTGAAGTAGAAAAAGCAGAAATGGCTAAGGTTCCTTATGCATCCGCAGTGGGTAGTCTAATGTACGCTATGGTGTGTACAAGACCTGATATAGCACATGCAGTTGGGATGGTTAGTCGCTTTATGTCAGCTCCGGGGAAAGAACATTGGGAAGCAGTGAAGTGGATACTGCGGTATTTAAAGGGTACTCCCAAAGTTGGGTTATGTTTCAAGGGCAGGGATACTACTCTCAGGGGTTATTCTGATGCAGATCTGGGTAGATGCAATAATACCTTCAAGAGCACCACCGGGTATGTATTCACTATAGGAGGAACATCAGTGAGTTGGATGTCTAGGCTTCAAAAGAGCGTGGCTCTATCTACTACTAAAGCAGAATACATGGCCTTGACTGAAGCCAGTAAAGAACTAGTGTGGTTGAAGACATTCATGAAAGAACTGGGCAGCAAACAGACAGAATTTGTCTTATATTGTATAATGAGAGAACAATAAAGTTAGCAAAGAATCCAGTCTATCATGCTAAGACGAAGCACATTGGCATGAAGTATCACTTTATCAGAGAACGGATAAGCAAAGGAACATTTAATCTGGAGAGCATTCCAGGTTCAAAGAATCCAGCAGATATGTTCACCAAACCAGTAACGCTGGATAAGTTGAAGCTGTGCATACCTTCAACTGGCCTTCAGGAACATTGAAGAGAAGGCAGGAACTAGAGAGAGAAGAGACGATCTAGGTCTTGCATTGCAGAAGTACAAGAGTGCAGATCGATGTATTCGAAGCCTCCAAGTGGGAGATTGTTAATGTGTGTAGGCTTCGGTAGTTTAAGCCCAAGAAAAACGGGCCAGGAGTTTACTTGGTGACCAAGTTAGGGTTTGGACAACCCTAATTGTTTGGGCCGTTTTTTATTGAGGGTCCTAAGTCTATATATAGTCTCTCAATTGTACATGTATTGTATCACCTCCAAATTAATAATACTCTCTAGTTCCAAAGTGGATGTAGGTTTCACATCGAAACTGAACCACTATAATTCTCGTGTTCTTTTCTTTTTATGTGTTTATTATTCGGCAATTGTGTTTTGTGATTATTAGGGTTTCTACTCTGATTAGGCAGATTAAGCCATAACACCCAAATACCAAGATGTTACCGGCTCGTGGTTCACATCATGACACTTCGTCACATACATGTTATGGCACTACCGGCTCGTTGGTTCATACCATAACATTCACAAATAAATACGCCATATACATATACGTATAATTATTCCACTAACCTAGAAATGCCCGCACAAGACATGTACAACATAATCTCCGTCCTCAAATCCGAGTAAGGAACCACCTATATCACATATAGGTACAATATGCACATAAATAGTCATTCTCTAAAGAGAACCCGACACAAACATCCATTAACCGAGGGATCACACCTTGCTCACCAAAACCCGCCCATTTAACACCTAATGGACACAAACAAATTACCACTTCGGGTGGTAATTCAAACCCACTATACAAAGTACAATTTAACTCAAATTATACTTGACACCAATTAGACCAACCTAGGTCTTAACACTAAATTACTACTTAGGTAGTAATCATTTCAAACGCCATTTACACCAAAACTACAACATGTGCAATATTGACCCATATTGCATTTGACCACATTTGACTTATGTTTGTGATGCCCCATACAAAACCATCGTGTACGAATCGAAAACAACAGGATCATTACAAGGTTAAGTACTATATGCGTTTTCAAAAAGAGTTTGCATTCAATAATAAAAGGTGACGTCATAACTAACGTCAAATGTTTTACAATCCAAAAGCATGCTTCGCTAAGTAGAAGCAATAAATAAGTGTACGTGACCCCAATGGTCATTACATAACATAGTTTCAAAAGTAAATAAGTTTTAATGCAAGATAAGTAGTCATGCGATAACAACTCTAAGCAGCGGGTTCTACAGCACGACTAGCACACAGCGGAAGCTAACCTCAAGCACCTGAGAAAAACATGCTTAAAAACGTCAACACAAAGGTTGGTGAGCTATAGTTTAAGTATAACAGTATGTAAGGTAGGCCACGAGATTTCAGTGCTACAAAGAGCGTTTCAAAACAGTATGATAAAGTATATGTTAACCGTGGGCACTTGGTAACTAACTTAACGTTTATACCCCCTGAAAGTACACTTGGCAAGTGCGTATTTCTACGAAGTATTAAACACTCGTTAAATGCTAGCGCTACTAGCCCGAGTGGGGATGTCAAACCCTATGGATCCATATCTAAGATTCGCGTTCACGGTTCAAAAACCAATGATTAAACGTTACCGAGCTAAAGGGAATGTTTCTGCCGTTGTATAACCCACACATATATAAGTTTAAGTACTCGTGCCTAGTATGTAAAACATAAAATCCACATGTATTCTCAGTTCCCAAAATAAGTTAAAGTAAAAAGGGAATGCTATAACTCACAATGATAATGTAGTCGTAAAGTCGGTTCGGAAAAGGTGTGCAAGTAAACGATCCGAAGGTCCTCAACCTAAGGCAAATAATACTAAGTCAGTAAATCGTCTTAATAGGTTTAAAAGTATGTATTTAAGGTCATAAAGGTCATCATCATTCATCATTAAACAAAAGGCGTAAAGTAGGTTTCGTTTATGAAAGTAGTTTAAAACAAAGTCTGACTTCAGTCAGTCACCACGGCCTCTACCCTTACTGAATTAAGGTGAGACCAGTGGCCATGGCTCCGTCTATGAGTCTTTTAAGTGTGGTAAAATTTACAGAAGCAAACTCGTCTTGGTTTGACCGTGCCAACAGTCTAAGTGCGAGTAGGTCAGAAATTTCTGCACAACGTTAAAGGACATAGTGACGATCGGAGGGCCATAAATCCTAAACCGTAACTCGGATTAAGACGAGTCCTATATGAAAAGTTATCTACTCGAAAAGTTCTATCTAAAAATCAAGGTTAGAACAGCCCAGGTCTACTGGTCTGTTACAGAAACATCAGACCAGTAGCTTTTGGACAGAAACAGTGAGTTTAAAAGGGTTCCGGTGGTCTTGGTGCTTGATGTTCATCATGGTTCTCATCCTTGATGCATATAGCTTCAAGTGTACAACTCATTGATGTATCTACATCATCTTAACCAAGTCTTAACCATCATAACCCTAGTGCAAGTCTAAGACATGAAGCACAACTCACTTAAGAGTTGCATGAAGTTTGATGAACCAAAGTTACATCAAAGTCTTAGGTTTGACACTTACATGAACTATAAACTTGAAAGTTAACTAACTAATCAAGATCATAAGTAGTAGAACATAGTTCTTAGTTTGATCTTGAAGATCCAAGACTCAAAAGTCTAGATCCAAAGTTATATTTAAAGAAAACTTATTTGTGTGTTCTTGAACTTTCAAAGTTAACTTAATTTGTTCAAGAGATATGAGATCAAGACTAACTTGTAGTACTTGACCATATAAACTAACTACATGAAATTAAAGTGCATAAATTGAAGAAGTAAACTTAAATAAACAAGAAAAGGTTCATGGTTGTTCATACTTTAAAGATTCAAACCAAAGTTTGATCTTTAGAAAGTAAACTTTAGAGTTTACTTCATGAGCTTCAAGTATGTCTTTAATCAACACATGGAACTTGCAACTTTTGAAACAATTGAAGTAGAATCATAAACTAGTGAGTTTATGTTCTTGTGTTCTTGAACTTACAAGATAATAGAAGAACCAAAACTAGAAAGTTAGGTTCTTGAAAGCTAGTAAGTAACTACAACAACAAGATGAAACAAGTAACAACAACAAACAAGAAATCAAACAAGCAAGTAACAAAAGATGATGATGATATGCATGTAAGTAATTTGGTTTTAAGACAAAAGAAAGAAGAAGAAAAACTTGAACAAGCTACTTACAAGTTGAGAGAAAAAGAGAGAAAATGTTATGCAAGTAAAAGTGTGTTTTTGGAATGAGAGAAAATGGAGTGAGTAAGTAATGAAAATTTGAAACAAAACCCTCCTATGTGAATACCAAAACCGACGGTTTGTCAAGCCAAAAGGGAGAGGGAGTTGTTCACTAGATTCATGTATGTAAAGCCTTCAAAAGTTGGATAATAAGGTGTTAGTTCATGGGGAAGATGTATAACTAGATTCCATGCAAGTTAACCAACTAGTTTCCATTTAACTTGATACTTACAAGTTCTTGGTGGGCTAACTAAGTCCATTAAGAAGTAGGGTGGGCTTACATAAGTCCATTGATGTCATGCGAGGTGTATATAAAATAGTTTATATTTTACTAGGAAAAACTATTAAATACGATACAATTTTACACAAGATATTTATTTATTTATAGAATGGATATACTTAAACCTTGCTACAACACTTATAGGCAGTGTACCTAATCGTACAGTAGTGTAGTTTTTAGTAAGTCCGGTTCGTTCCACAGGGAAATCTTTAAACAAAGCTCAACGCTATATTAGTTTACTTTTATAAAAATACAAACATATATATAAGTAATATTATTATTATAAAGGGGGGTTTTTACCGTTTAATGACCGGTTTGTCGATTTTAAGACTTTAGTCGCAGTTAAAACCTAATGTAAAATATAAAATAAATACAAGACTTAAATTAAAGCGTAAAGTAAATAACGATAATGAAATTGCGAATAATAAAAGTGCGATAAAATAAAATTGCGATAATTAAAAAGTACGATAAATAAAAGTGCGATTAAATAACAATAAATAAAAGTGCGATAATTAGAAGTGCAATTAAATATAAAATAAAGGAAATTAAATATGAAATAAAAGAATTATGCTTATTTAAACTTCCGTAATCATGATGTTTGACGTGTTGATTTTAGTTTTATGCCCATGGGTTAATTGTCCTTTGTCCTGGATTATTTAATATGTCCGTCTGGTTTTTGTCCATAACAGTCCATCAGTCATAAATATAAAGTGCGAGTGTCCTCATCAAATTATTCTTATACCCGAAGTTAAATATTCCAACTAATTGGGGATTCGAATTGTAACAAGGTTTTAATACTTTGTTTAATGAATACACCAGGTTATCGACTGCGTGTAAACCAAGGTTTTACTACTTTGTTAACAATTACACCAATTACCCTTGAATGTAATTTCACCCCTGTTTTAATTATTCTAGTGGCTATTAATCCATTCCCGTGTCCGGTTAAATGAACGATTATTCGTACATATAAATACCCCGCCCATCGTGTCCGATCGAGTGTATATGGTAATTTATAGGGACGCCCAATTGTAAATCTTTATATTAACATTAACAAACTTTCATTTAGTTAAACAAATATAAAGCCCATTAATAGCCCATAGTCTAATTTCCACAAGTGTCGTTCTTTTGTCCAAACCCCAATTATGGTACAAAGCCCAATTACCCAATTTTAGTAATTAGCCCAACATCATGATTACTTCGTTTTAAATAAGCATAATAATAACTTAGCTACGAGACATTAATATAAAAAGGTTGAACATAACTTACAATGATTAAAAATAGCGTAGCGTTACACGGACAGAATTTCGACTTACACCCTTACAACATTCGCTAACATACCCTTATTATTAGAATTATAATTAAAATTAAAATATAAATTATAAATATAAATATAAATTTTACGTATGAATGAGGAAGAAAAAGATGAGATTTTTGATCAGAATTCGGTTGGCTTTATAGCCAGAGTTGATTTTTGGGGCTCCGCGACTCGCGGAAAAAGCCTCTTCAAACTCCGCGAGTCGCGGAGGTTAATTTTACAGCTCAGTCCTTGGAGTTTTCTCTGCCGACGGTTTTTTATATATATATATAATATATATATAATTAATATAATTAATTATATATTATATTATATTTATATACATAGTTAACTTGTAATTTTTAGTCCGTTGCGTCGAGCGTTAAGAGTTGACTCTGGTCCCGGTTCCGGATTTTCGAACGTCCTCGCGTACAATTTAATATCTTGTACTTTGCGTTTTGAATCTTGTACTCTTGTGATTTCGAGACGTTTCTTATCAATAATTGGAACCTTTTTGATTGTCTTTTGTACTTTTGAGCTTTTTGGTCGTTTGCGTCTTCAATTCGTCGAATCTGTCTTTTGTCTTCACCTTTTATTATTTAAACGAATATCACTTGTAAATAGAACAATTGCAACTAAAAGCTTGTCTTTCTTGAGGAATAATGCTATGAAATATATGTTCGTTTTTAGCATTATCAAATATTCCCACACTTGAGCGTTGCTTGTCCTCAAGCAATATTGTCTTGAAATACTAGAATCACTTCTTTATTCTTCACACTTTGTACATCAGTGATTTCTATACGGCGGTATAAACAATGGTAGTAACGATATGGTTTACAGTCCCACATGACTATAAAAATTTAGATCCATTAAGGAAATTGGATCTTTATAAAAACATTTGATCTTTTGAAAATTAAATCTAGTTTTTACCCTAGATAAGTTTTCCGGAATAACCCTTTACCGGTGTTTGCAAAATATTTTTGTGGGTTTGGTGGGTTTCAGATTTGAAAATTTTAGCTCAAAACTTGCGGTTTTGTGTCACCCACTTGCTAACCTTGTATTTGGAAAGCAACACGTCCAGTTTACTTGTCCCGTATATTACCTTTCGGTAAACTACCGTCCGGTTGTAAAGGAAAGCGTTGAACAAGCAACTGTTAAGGCAATGTCCCGTGACATGCTTTTGATTATGGTCTATAACGTGTCGGACGCAATTACTATCCTTGGTAGGAGCAATAGTAAAGCTCACCCTTATAATTTCTCGGCCTGGCACAAGGTCCTGTCTTTGACCATGCTATGCAACCACCGTTCTTACGGTTGACACCCGATTTAGTTCAGGTGACCTAATGAATTCCAGGTGAATTCCTAGGATTTTACGTTCAATGGTAATGAACGCATTGAAAATAGGGTTTTCAGAAAACAAATCGGTTTATAATTTTTGATCAAAATATTTTCTCGTTTAAGCTCGAGTTTAGATATCATCGAATTCCATGAGTTTGTAATTCTCAATCTTTAAGGTCAATCTCTAGGATTGAGTAATATCAGTCTTAAAAGCTGATTTTTAATCTTTAAGGAGATTATCCTTTCTGGGGATCTGATTCATTAGTCTTATCCAGCTAATTTGCATGGTGCCCCCCCATTGTACGAGATAAATCCTTCTCATGGTTAGGATAAATCTGACCACTTGGCGACCCTGTTTAATGCTGAGGTCCGTGGATTTCCTGCTGATTTTAGTGATGACTTTTCTAGATTTTTCGTCAACCTACAGCTGGTCTGAACGACAACTTCATGACCTAAATCAAGAAGCGCGTTTCTTTTTCGGAAGACTTTACTTCCTTTTAATGATGGAATTGATTCATCGTGTAGATCCATCTCTTCTTTTCTTTCATCGGGTAAAACAGTTTAGTTTAGTCCAAAGCAAAAGTATTTTCAGTTATTTGTTACAGATATATGTGACATATGTTTAAGATAACTTGGTAAATTTTCCCACACTTGGCTTTTATTTTCCTTTTTATCGTCCTCTATTTCATTTTAAATGAATTTTAACATTTTAGTTTGTTTCTCAATTTATGTCCTTTCCGAGGTAACAATAATTTCGGTGTTAAAACCTAGTTTTATCGTTCATAAATATGTATAAACATGATTTTGAATTCATTTAATTGAAAATTTTGAAAAATTTTACTAGAATTGGGTAGTCAGTATATAAGACTAGGGCTGTTCTTTTTTATCAGAGAGCACTAGATTCTAATACAACTACTGCTTTACTAGTATTTTTAATGGTAACCAAGTGTATAAAGTAAAAAATGTTAAAATCCGAAAGAATTTAACCCCTTCCCACACTTAAGATCTTGCAATGCCCTCATTTGCAAGAAATCAGTAACAATTTAAATTATTGAGGGTGATTTGTGTGAAAATGATTAAATTTTTACCAAAGTTTCCAAATATATTGGCGTTTGTTTGCTGAATGATAAATAGTGCACATCATTTGTTCATTCCGTCTTGTTGTTATTTCACATATATTTTGCATCTTGTCGTCAAAATTAGTTGCTTTTGCTGAACTTAATGCCAGTCTTTGAAAATGCGTTGTTTTACCCTGTTGTGTACATAAGATAAACTGCAAACATATATACATATTTTTGAAGTTTGGTATATTACCCCACATTCAAAAATTATTAAAATCTAAGAATAAAAGTTAGATAATTATAAAAATGATTACAATATTAACAAAAATATTAAATGTATCAATAATTACAAATTACAAAATAAAAAAAAATAATAATAAGTAAACTAAGGATGATATTGGTACCAATAGGGGTTCCAGGCATAACCATAAGTGCTATAGAATGCTTCGGCAGGGTCATACGTAGGATATGGTGGCTGCATCTCTATCGACCAAGGAGGGAAGACGGGTTTCGGTGTAGGAATATAGTTTCTACCTATATGTTGGCAATGCGCTATGATCTGGTTCTGATGAACTTGCCAATCTTCAAATGCTCTCTGTCTAGCATTTTCGTATTCCTGAGAAGCTATAAACCTTTGCATTTCTAGCATCTCATTCCCCCCTCCTACATTACCTTGTTGCTGGTTTCTCTCCACCTGTGGATGTCTACCATGGTATCGTACTGCGGCGTTATTTCGCCTCTTCAAAACTTTCGCACCATGGTATACATTTAAACCTATAGTATCGCGGGGTTCTGGTTCTTCTACTAATAATCCCCCCCGACTTATATCCACACCGAGATATTCACCAATCAAAGTAATAAAAATTCCACCTCCTATTATGCTATGTGGTCGCATCCCCCGAACCATAGCTGATAAATAATAACCCACACAATATGGTATACTTACAGCGCTTTGTGGGTCTCGAATACACATATGGTAAAACAAATCCTGTTCATTTACTTTTTCTTTGTTTTTACCCCTTTGTGTAATCGAATTAGCTAAAAACCTATGTATTACTCTTAATTCGGCTCTATCTATATCCAAATAAGAGTAATTTCCCCCTTTGAAACGGTGATGGCTTGTCATTTGACTCCACACACCGTGTGTATCAAAATTCTCATCTATCTTTCTACCGTTTAGTATCAATCCTCTACAATCGGCAGATGCTAACTCCTCAGGCGTATATAAAGCCTGAGCCATGTCCAGTAAAGACATGTGGCGCATCGAACCGCCTAACAAAAATCTAATAAAAGAACGATCGGTTAAACTAGTTACCCGATCATTCAACTCTATACTACATAACAACTCTTCACACCATACTTTATATACAGGTCTGCGTATGGTGAATAAACATATCCAGTCATTAAAAGAAGAATTACCATACCTCTGTACAAGTAATTCCCTAATTGGCCCGGCCAATTCTACAGCTTCTAAGGGTCCCCATTCTATGACCCTCGGTACCTCAACAACCTTGGAATGAAGAGTATGCAAACCCCGTTGATATTTTGGATAATCTATCCAAAGTCTGTCAAATCTCAGGTTCGGGTGCAACTCTTCCAAATGCATATCGGAAAAGGTCATGACTGGATGAGGTACATCCTGCTTGTAGTAGTTATCTACCTCCTGTTGTTCCAAATTCTCAGCAGGAGCATTGCGGGCTTGGGATGAAGATTCACCCCTTTCATTCTGCAAAACACATCAAACACAATTTTTGTGCATCCAAATATGCATTAGTGTCAGCAAAATCATCAATCAAAATAATTACAATAACATTATCAATTTATATCAAACTTAAGCTTATTTTCACATTTTTATCAAATCTACACTTTTTCAAATAAGCATATACAAAAATTTTCGCCAAGTTCATAAGCATTCAACTCAAATAACATGTCAAAATAATCATTACTATCAATCAAACAAGTCTCAAATGGCATTATCTTTCAAAAATCAAGTTCATGAATTTTGGACTTGAAAAAGTCCACTTTAATTCTCAAAATCATGTTTAGGCTCAAAGTTTGGATCATTTAACTACCTAGACATGTTACACTACTCAATTTAGCAACAATTCATGACAAAAATCGGCCATAACCTGTTTATATCAAAAAGCCCCAAATTTGCTCAAGAACACAAACCCTAGATTATTCAAAATTTGAAGTTTAAGGCTTCTAATCATGTTAAACAGCATCAATCTAGGTTATACAAGCATAATACATAAACAATTTAAGCTTAATTACACTAAAAAGCATCAAAATCAAATTGGGAAAAAAATAGCTCAAGAACACAAAAATTCGGATTAAATGGTGTTTAGGTGTAGAAATTTACCGTTTTTCTTGAGTAATTCTTAGATAGCATCCTTCTCAACATGATTTTAGCAAAAGATTTGGTGATTAACGGTTAAAAATTGGTATTTTTGGGGTGTTTTTGGGTGGTTTTTCGGGGTTTTTCGCAGCAGAATTCGAGTTGTTTTTGTGTGGTGGAGTGTACTGATCGTTCAGCTCTTTTTATTTTTTTTCTGATTTTCGGTCCCTCCGCGAGTCGCGGAGATTTCCCTTTAAAACTCCGCGAGTCGCGGAGTTTGCTCTCTTTTTTTTTTTTTTTTTTTTTTTTTATAATCTTTAACTTATAAAACAATTAAGTATTTAATTTTAAAATTTTGTTTCCCTTGTTATTTAGGACGAGGTCGTTTCGGATCGATGTCCTAGTCCGTCCTTCGACAAAATTTTAAAATTTGTCTTTTTGTAGCGATTGTTTTAAAAGCTAAGATTTTTGGGTTTTTTAATGTTTTTGGCATACTTTAAATCAATAAGATTAAAAATAATGATAATAAAAGTTCTCGTCCCTCCCTCGGGTAAAGCAATTTCGGTTCAAAGACCTAGTCTTCAACTTACGACGAATTTTAAAAATCATATTCTTAACTTAATGAGATAAAGTAAATTTTTGTTTTTAAATTCACACAACTTAAATATGAAATTTAAAATTAATATTAAAAATTCACACCAAACTTAAAATTTAAAATGCATAAAATTAAAAATTCACACCAAACTTAATTTAAAAATTCATATTATAAATTCACACCAAACTTATATTAATTTTTCAAATATTTACAATTTTAAAAATATTGTTTTTACAAAGTTTACAATATTAATTTAAGATTTAAATATTAATTTTAAAAATATGGTAAAAATAAAATTAAAAATCTTTTTGTCTTTTTATCCCACTTTAATCAATCAAATATTATCAAAAATATGCGCCCCTCTTTTCGGTAAAGTAATTTCGGTTCCAAGACCTAATTTAACTCATGACGAATTTTTGAAATATTTTGGGTTGATTGATTAAAGATATTTATACCTTAAGAATAAACGTTAAATTTCGCAGTGATGTAATAAATTTTTGAATGATATCAATAATTTCGGTCGCCAAACCTAATTTTATTCAATACCAATTTAATACTTTTTAGCGAACAAATTAGCGTTTATTATCAAAAGGTTAAAAATAAAAATAAAAATAAAAACTGTACAGACATACCTGTGAAATAGATTTCTTAGTTATATGATCTATCCCATTCATAAGATAGTCGGTTTAATTGGTTTTCCATGGCTACATAGGCGTAACCTCGAGCATTCAGTGTCTTTTCTTCTAAACATATGAACGGTCCGTCTCTGTATAAAGTAACAAATTCGGTATTTGAATAGGTTTGATTATTTGAACATTTACCTCCATGTGACCATTTTCCGCATTTGTGACATCTTTCTAGGTGCCGTGCTCTTCTTTTCGCTGCGGATTTTGATTTTCCTTTACCAAATTGTAACTTATTATCTTCGCATCTGGATTCTTTTCTAACTCCGTCCATTCTTTCTCTGATTACTGATACTAATTCGCTCGGTAGTATGTCATTATTACGTTTAGTGATCAAAGCGTGTAGCATTAGACCATGGTTTAGTTCACAGGCAGTCTTCATTTCGTAAAAACCTAAAAAAAAATAAAAATTCAGAATGGGGGGAGAAGACTAGTTCTTTAGGGTCTGCTAGGGAAAGACCATACGTGTTCCATTTTCGAGAGCTACACGAAAACAGACAATCCAACTCTAACAGAAATACATATTATCCTTTAAAGACTTGATTCTCCCCACACTTAGTTAGCTGTGGTGTCGAAATTGTGATTAACTTCGTTGTCGACTTTCATCGGACCATGTATGTAATGTTTAACTCTGTGACCATTAACTTTAAATTCAATCCCATTTGAATTTATTAATTCTATCGTTCCGTATGAGAAAACTCTTTTGACTATGAATGGTCCAGACCATCTTGATTTCAATTTTCCAGGAAATAGCTTGAATCGTGAATTGAAAAGAAGAACTCTGTCTCCTTCTTTAAATTCTTTTGAACTTCTGATTCTTTTATCATGCCATTTCTTCGTTCTTTCTTTATAGACTAACGAATTTTCGTATGCTTCATGTCTTAATTCTTCTAATTCATTTAGTTGACTTAATCGTAGACGTCCGGCTTCATGTAAATCAAGATTACATGTCTTCAAAGCCCAAAATGCTTTGTGTTCAATTTCTACTGGAAGATGACATGCTTTTCCATAAACAAGTCTAAAAGGTGTGGTTCCAATTGGAGTTTTGTAGGCTGTTCTAAAAGCCCAGAGTGCATCCTCCAATTTAATGGACCATTCCTTCGGATTTGATCCTACGGTTTTCTCTAGAATACGTTTTAAAGCTCGGTTTGTATTTTCAACTTGTCCACTTGTTTGTGGATGATATGCGGTGGAGATTTTATGAGTTACTCCATATCTTTTAAGAACTTTCTCAAGTTGATTATTACAGAAATGAGTACCCCGATCACTTATTAAAGCTTTCGGTGTTCCAAACCTTGCAAAAAGACGTTTTAAAAAGTTGACTACAACTCGTGCATCATTAGTTGGGAGAGCTTGTGCTTCCGCCCATTTAGATACATAATCAATGGCTACGAGTATATATAGATTATTATTAGATTTTGGAAATGGACCCATAAAGTCAATACCCCAAATGTCAAATACTTCACATACTTGGATGACATTTTGTGGCATTTCATCACGTTGACTTATTTTTCCGGCCCTTTGACAAGCATCACAGGATTTGCAAAGAAGGTGTGCGTCTTTGTAAATTGTAGGCCAATAGAATCCAGCTTCATAAACTTTTCTTGCTGTTAGTTGAGGCCCATAATGCCCTCCTGTTGGTCCTGTGTGACAATGGTTTAAAATTTTACTAGCTTCATTTCCATCTACACATCGGCGTATTATTCCATCGGGACAACTTTTAAACAAATGTGGATCTTCCTAGAAATAGTGTTTTATATCACTGAAGAATTTCTTTCGTCTTTGGTACGATAATCCTTTTTCAAGGAATCCACAAACTAAGTAGTTTGCATAGTCTGCAAACCATGGGATTTCTTTATAATCTATCTTCAATAGATATTCATCAGGAAAGTTGTCTTGTATGGCCGATTCATTTAGAACTTCTAATTCGGGATTTTCAAGACGAGAAAGATGATCAGCGGCGAGATTTTCTGCTCCTCTTTTATCTCGGATTTCAATATCAAACTCTTGTAAGAGTAAGATCCAACGGATT
This sequence comes from Rutidosis leptorrhynchoides, assembly GCF_046630445.1. Taxonomy (NCBI): domain Eukaryota; kingdom Viridiplantae; phylum Streptophyta; class Magnoliopsida; order Asterales; family Asteraceae; genus Rutidosis; species Rutidosis leptorrhynchoides. The sequence continues at coordinate 369,625,498 of NC_092334.1, read as the reverse complement.
AATCTTGGTTTAGCATCTTGTTTTGAAAATAGGTATCTAAGAGCAGAATGGTCGGTATAGACCACCGTTTTTGCTAGAACGAGATATGATCGAAATTTGTCAAAAGCAAAGACAATAGCAAGGAGTTCTTTTTCAGTAGTTGTATAGTTCGTTTGTGCTCCTTGTAATGTCTTACTATCATAATATATAGGTTGAAATCGTTTTTCAATCCTTTGTCCTAAAACGGCTCCCATTGCAAAATCACTTGCATCGCACATTAGTTCAAATGGTAGATTCCAATTTGGTGTTATCATGATTGGTGCATTAGTGAGTTTCTCTTTAAGAATATTAAAAGATTTGATACATTCATCTGAAAAGATGAATGGCGCATCCTTTTCTAGGAGTTTATTCATAGGAGTGGCAATTTTAGAAAAATCTTTTATGAAACGTCGGTAAAAACCGGCATGCCCTAGAAAACTCCTAACTCCTCTAACATTTGTGGGATGTGGAAGTTTAGCAATTACATCTACTTTAGCTCTATCCACTTCAATTCCTTCTTTTGAAATTTTATGTCCAAGAACGATGCCTTCTTTAACCATGAAATGGCATTTCTCCCAATTAAGTACTAGATTTGATTTTTCGCATCTAATTAGCATTCGTTCCAGATTAACTAGACATGATTTAAATGTATCACCGAAGACTGAAAAGTCATCCATGAATACTTCCATGCATTCTTCTATCATGTCATGAAAAATCGCCATCATACACCTTTGAAAGGTTGCAGGGGCGTTGCAAAGTCCAAATGGCATGCGTTTGTAAGAAAAAGTACCATAAGGGCACGTGAATGTGGTTTTCTCTTGGTCTTCGGGTGCTATTGGAATTTGAAAATATCCGGAAAATCCATCTAGAAAACAATAGTAACTATTTCCGGCTAATCTTTCCAACATTTGATCTATGAAAGGTAAGGGAAAGTGATCTTTTCTGGTGGCGTCATTTAATTTTCTATAATCAATACATACACGCCATCCTGTTACAGTCCTAGTAGGAATAAGCTCATTTTTCTCATTTGTAATGACAGTCATGCCACCCTTCTTAGGCACGCATTGAACTGGGCTTACCCATGGACTATCAGAAATTGGATATATCAAACCTGCATCTAGCAGTTTAATAATCTCTTTCTTAACTACATCTTGCATATTAGGATTTAGTCTTCGTTGGCGTTGCACATACGTTTTATGACCTTCTTCCATAAGGATTTTATGTGTGCAATACGAAGGACTTATTCCTTTAATATCATGAATCTTCCATGCAATGGCTGGTTTATGAGCTTTCAACACAGAAATGAGTTGTGATTTCTCATTTTTAGTAAGAGAAGACGATATTATTACAGGTAATTCAGATTCACCATGTAAATAAGCGTATTCCAAATGGTTTGGAAGTGGCTTTAACTCTAATTTCGGAGGTTCTTCTATTGATGATTTATATCGATATCTGTCTTCTTCTTTTAGCATTTGAATTTCTTCTGTTGTTGGTTCATATCCATTAGCTATAAGTGTAGCTAACATTTCAGCTTCATCAATTGGTTCATTACCTTCTCCTAAAGAACATTCTCCTGTTCCTTGTAATTCTGGAAATTCTTCTAATAATTCTGCATGTGCATCTATAGTTTGAATATAATAACATGTATCATCTGCAGATTGTGGTTGTTGCATTGCTCTATCAACTGAAAAGGTAACACTCTCATCCTCTATACTTAGGGTCAGTTTCTTACCGAACACGTCTATCATTGCTTTAGCCGTGTTTAAGAATGGTCTTCCTAATATGAGAGGAACTTGAGAATCTTCTTCCATGTCCAAAACAACAAAATCTACTGGAAATACTAAAGTACCAACTTTAACTAGCATGTTCTCCATTATCCCTCTAGGATATTTTATTGATCTATCGGCTAGTTGTATGCTTATTCTGGTTGGTTTCAATTCTCCAAGGTCTAGTTTAGCGTATAGTGAATACGGCATTAGATTTATACTAGCACCTAAGTCTGCCAATGCTTCTATTGAACTAAGACTACCCAGAAAACATGGAATTGTGAAACTTCCTGGATCAGATAATTTTTCTGGTATCTTATTCAACAGCACTGCTGAACAATTAGCATTCATAGTAACAGCCGAGAGTTCTTCCATTTTCTTTCTATTTGAGATTAGATCTTTCAAGAATTTAGCATATCTTGGCATTCCTGAAATCACATCAATGAAAGGAAGATTTACATTTATCTGTTTAAACATATCCAAGAATTTGGATTGCTCGGCTTCAAGTTTTTCTTTCTTCATTTTACTCGGGTAAGGAAGTGGTGGTTGGTATGGTTTAACATAAGGTTTATCCTTAACTGTGTTATCTTCATTATCCTTTTCAACTACCGGTTCTTTTTCCTTATCTTGATCAGGTTGTGGTTCTTGTGGAGTAGGAATGGTTTCATCAGAAGTTACAGGTATTTCAGGTGGTTTAAGTGTTGTACCACTTCTTGTGGTAATAGCTTTAGCTGTTTCATTCCGGGGGTTAGCATTTGTATCGCTTGGTAGACTTCCCGGTTTTCTTTCACCTATTAACCTTGCTAGGTTACTTACTTCTTGTTCCAGATTTTGAATAGAAGCTTGTTGATTTCTAAATGCTTGAGCATTTTGTTCATTTGTTTGTTTTTGAGATGTGAAAAACTGCGTTTGAGTTTCAACTAGCTTCGTCATCATATCTTCTAAATTCGGCTTTTTATCATCGGTTTGTTGTGGTGGTTTGTTTTGAAAATTCGGTCTTTGCTGATTATAAGTATTATTGGATACTTGTTGATTGCTAGGACCTTGTTGGTTGTTGTATGGAATATTTCGGTTATAATTCTGGTTTTGATTGTAAATCGGTCTTGGCGGTTGATAATTATTCTGATAATTGTTTCCAGGCCTTTGGTTTATGTATGAAATATTCTCTCTTTGTTCCATTGTTAATTCAATACTGAGACAATCTTTTGTCAAATGTGGTCCTCCACACTGCTCACAACTAATTCGTATTGAGTGAATATCTTTAGTCATCTTTTCCATTCGTCTCTCCACAGCATCTATCTTTGCGGAAATGGAATCTAAGTCATGGCTAGAATCGGCTCTAGCTGCTTTAGATGATCTAATGATATCTTTTTCTTGGTGCCACTCATGTGAGTGGGAAGCAGTGTTATCAATAATTTTGTAAGCATCAGTTTCGGTTTTCTTCATAATAGAACCACCAGCTGCTATATCTATGTCTTTTCTTGTAGTGATGTCGCATCCTCGGTAGAATATTTGTACTATTTGACAGGTGTCTAAACCATGTTGCGGACATCCTCTTAACAACTTTCCATATCTTGTCCACGCCTCATATAGAGTTTCATTTGGCTTCTGTGTGAACGTAACAATTTCTGCTTGAAGTCTTACGGCTTTAGATGCAGGAAAGAATTGTTTAAGAAATTTGTCAATTAAAACGTCCCATGTATCAATCGCCCCTTCAGGTAACGATTCCAACCAATCTTTGGCTTCTCCCTTTAAAGTCCAGGGAAATAACATGAGATATATCTGTTCATCCTCCACTTCTCGGATTTTAAATAGTGTGCAGATCCTATTAAAGGTACGTAGATGTTCATTTGGATCTTCCTTCGGCGCACCACTAAATTGGCATTGATTAGTCACCATGTGTAGAATTTGTCCTTTGATTTCATAATCTGGCGCATTAATGTCTGGATGAGTAATTGCGTGACCTTGGCCAGTGCGTTTAGCTCTCATTCGGTCTTCCATACTTAAAGGTTCCAGATTCTCCATAATTGAATTTGTTGAATCGGTATCACTAGATGATTCTGATTTAATGGTTCGTTCCTCAACAATCTCTGTTTGAATGATTGGTGGTTCCGGAGGAAAGTTTAGTGGTTCAGGATCTATGAACCGTTCCTGAATATTTTCCGGATTCTCAATTGTAAGGTCGGGTTCAAAAAATGGATTATCGGAAATTTGAACTGAAGTACTTGGTTGACTGGATGACGATTCTAAAGAAAAATCAACGGCGGTTATATTTGTTAAACGATGTCTTGATCGAGTTACAGGTGGTGAACGTACAAAAGGTGATGAACGTCTTGCTCGGTGCATTCACTGAATATCCTATTAGTTTTTAAAAGGAAAGAAAAATTATAATAAGTTATCCAATCAATAGACTTTTCTGATTTTGCCCACGTTTCGAATAGCCAAAAGATGCAGCAGAGGGGCAGGATTCGTTTGGTCTCAATATAATTGAGGACTGTTTGGCTCCAATAACCCGGTCCACGTACAAATCCAACTATTACTACGAACCAGAAAATTTTGATGTCTATTAATTTAACCACTTAAAATAAATTTTCGTAATTTTAAGAAATTTAGATAAGAAGTAGAAAAAATTCTAAGTCCTAAAAACTAGAATGGCGAGAAATAAGAGAGAAAAAGAGTTCGTCGCAAAAGGTTGAAAAAGAAAAAAAAATGGTTGAAAAATAAAAGGTGACGGAAAAATAAAAGAAACTTATAAAAACTTAAAAATACTTAACTAACCTAACCTTATTACTATAACTAACTTAAAATTATAATCGCAAATTGAAATTACTAATTGGAATGATAATTGATACATAGTAAAATGTGTCTAAAAATATTAAAGCTTACAGGAGAAACTAAATTCCAAATGGAAATAACTTAAAAAGAAACTAAAACTTAAAAAGGCGTCACAAAATTCTAAAGCACCTAAATCTTAGTCTAAAGAAAAAGCACTTAAGGAATTCTACGGCAAAGCCTAAAAATCTAGGAGTAAAAATAACTATAGCAAAAACTAAGTTTAAAATTAAATATGAGCTAAAAAATACAAATATTACGCTACAACGATTAAAAAGGGACAAAATATAAAAATATACAAAAAGTTGTAAAAAGTACAATTTTTATAAAAATATTATTTTTATATTATTTATTTTATAAAACTATTAATTTTACAATTTAATAAAACTAATTAATACTAAATACATAAATTAAATAAAAAGTAAAAATAAAACTAAAACTAATAATAATAATAATAATAATTAAGGTTAAATAATAATAATAATAAATTAAAACCCGTAATTAATGCAGAATTAGGGCTTCTTTGTCGCCTGTCAGAAAGGCTCCGCGAGTCGCGGCATTTATTGCATAAAAGTTAACTAAAAATCTTTTTTTTTTTTTTTTATATTAGCGTTGCGCTTCCGGCGTTTAAGAGTGTTCCCCGGCAGCGGCGCCAAAAATACTTGATGTCATGCGAGGTGTATATAAAATAGTTTATATTTTACTAGGAAAAACTATTAAATACGATACAATTTTACACAAGATATTTATTTATTTATAGAATGGATATACTTAAACCTTGCTACAACACTTATAGGCAGTGTACCTAATCGTACAGTAGTGTAGTTTTTAGTAAGTCCGGTTCGTTCCACAGGGAAATCTTTAAACAAAGCTCAATGCTATATTAGTTTACTTTTATAAAAATACAAACATATATATAAGTAATATTATTATTATAAAGGGGGGTTTTTACCGTTTAATGACCGGTTTGTCGATTTTAAGACTTTAGTCGCAGTTAAAACCTAATGTAAAATATAAAATAAATACAAGACTTAAATTAAAGCGTAAAGTAAATAACGATAATGAAATTGCGAATAATAAAAGTGCGATAAAATAAAATTGCGATAATTAAAAAGTACGATAAATAAAAGTGCGATTAAATAACAATAAATAAAAGTGCGATAATTAGAAGTGCAATTAAATATAAAATAAAGGAAATTAAATATGAAATAAAAGAATTATGCTTATTTAAACTTCCGTAATCATGATGTTTGACGTGTTGATTTTAGTTTTATGCCCATGGGTTAATTGTCCTTTGTCCTGGATTATTTAATATGTCCGTCTGGTTTTTGTCCATAACAGTCCATCAGTCATAAATATAAAGTGCGAGTGTCCTCATCAAATTATTCTTATACCCGAAGTTAAATATTCCAACTAATTGGGGATTCGAATTGTAACAAGGTTTTAATACTTTGTTTAATGAATACACCAGGTTATCGACTGCGTGTAAACCAAGGTTTTACTACTTTGTTAACAATTACACCAATTACCCTTGAATGTAATTTCACCCCTGTTTTAATTATTCTAGTGGCTATTAATCCATTCCCGTGTCCGGTTAAATGAACGATTATTCGTACATATAAATACCCCGCCCATCGTGTCCGATCGAGTGTATATGGTAATTTATAGGGACGCCCAATTGTAAATCTTTATATTAACATTAACAAACTTTCATTTAGTTAAACAAATATAAAGCCCATTAATAGCCCATAGTCTAATTTCCACAAGTGTCGTTCTTTTGTCCAAACCCCAATTATGGTACAAAGCCCAATTACCCAATTTTAGTAATTAGCCCAACATCATGATTACTTCGTTTTAAATAAGCATAATAATAACTTAGCTACGAGACATTAATATAAAAAGGTTGAACATAACTTACAATGATTAAAAATAGCGTAGCGTTACACGGACAGAATTTCGACTTACACCCTTACAACATTCGCTAACATACCCTTATTATTAGAATTATAATTAAAATTAAAATATAAATTATAAATATAAATATAAATTTTACGTATGAATGAGGAAGAAAAAGATGAGATTTTTGATCAGAATTCGGTTGGCTTTATAGCCAGAGTTGATTTTTGGGGCTCCGCGACTCGCGGCAAAAGCCTCTTCAAACTCCGCGAGTCGCGGAGGTTAATTTTACAGCTCAGTCCTTGGAGTTTTCTCTGCCGACGGTTTTTTATATATACATATAATATATATATAATTAATATAATTAATTATATATTATATTATATTTATATACATAGTTAACTTGTAATTTTTAGTCCGTTGCGTCGAGCGTTAAGAGTTGACTCTGGTCCCGGTTCCGGATTTTCGAACGTCCTCGCGTACAATTTAATATCTTGTACTTTGCGTTTTGAATCTTGTACTCTTGTGATTTCGAGACGTTTCTTATCAATAATTGGAACCTTTTTGATTGTCTTTTGTACTTTTGAGCTTTTTGGTCGTTTGCGTCTTCAATTCATCGAATCTGTCTTTTGTCTTCACCTTTTATTATTTAAACGAATATCACTTGTAAATAGAACAATTGCAACTAAAAGCTTGTCTTTCTTGAGGAATAATGCTATGAAATATATGTTCGTTTTTAGCATTATCATCCATTAACACTAACAAGGCCCAAGTTCAAGTATTTACCAAGTTAAACCAATTAAAGCCCAAGTAACTAACTAATCACCATAGTTAATTAAAATGATTAATAAACTTAATCATGAATGCAAATAATATCTAAAAATATTATTCGTGAAAGTTTCGGGTGTCACAAAGACGTTTCGGGCAATTAAAGTCAAGTACGTATAGTCATGGCAACATGTAAATGTAATAACATACATTCGTTTAATCACACGTATTAATAATAGTAATTATTAATAAATAAATGTTGGAAATTCCAGGGTCGTTACAATATTAAAATACCATTTTAACCCAAAATCACTTCCCACAATTACTTTCATTCGAAAACGCCATTTAACACTTAGCAAAAGTGTTTAACATCCATTATCCAAAATTAGTGTCATTACCAAAATTCGACCCACTCAAAGTCAATCCATTTTGACACAATTCATAAAAACACCCATAATCACTAACGGCTAGTGATTATATTTTTAAAACATCAATTAACACCTAAACCAAGTATTTACATACTTGATTCACCAAAAATCAAGAACACTTGACCCATTTTAACACAAAACCCATTTTGACCTAAATTAGGGTTTACACCCAAAATCAAGTCAACACAACACCAAAATCACTACTACACAAGTGTTCTAAGGTTTGAACCAACACATGCAAGACCCAAACTTACAATTTCATCAATCAAAACCCTAAGTCACCAATTTGGGTTTACTTACATGAATCCTACCCAAAAATCCCCAAAATCACAAGAAATGGGGTTTATAACCCTAACTAGCACAAACCCTAACCCCAAATCCAAATCAAAGTAATTAAATCGAATCTAGGGTTTACCTAAACTCCAAAATCGAGCTAGTAACAAGAAACATCAAGGAGAACCAAAACCCGCTTCCAATTTGGGCAAAAATCACCATCTTCATCATTAACTCAAGCTTCCTCTCTCTAGAAACTCCTCTCTCTCTCTCTGGGGTTTGGTTGGTGAGAATGAGGATGAAAATGAGGATAAGATCTGATCTTGGGACATAAAACCGTCCATAAGTGAAAAGACAAAATTACCCTCTTCAATTTTACAAAATTACAAAAATAACAAAAGTCCCGCTGTGGACCGCCGGTCCAAAGTGGACCGTCGGTCCAAATCTGACCTGTTGACAAAAAAGCCTAGTGCTGGACCGTCGGGCCAATCTGGACCGCCGGTCCAGTTTGCTCCTGTTTTGCCTTTGAACTAAGGTTAGACCGTCGGGCCAATCTAGACCGCCGGTCCACCCAGCCTTTGGAAATTCGAGTGTTACAGGCGTTACTCACCTCTCTTTCCTTTGCTTTGCTCCCGTATACCATAATGGCTGTCTCGCTGTCTACTGAGCTCGGATCGACTCATAGTGGGTCTGTGTGTATGTACCTACAATACAAATGATTTAGACTTGAAAGTAAGTTGAAGACTCTGTTTGCTGATCTACGAATATACCTTTATGCTAAGAAAGCCTCTGCTCATCCTGTAAATAGAATTTACAACATTTGGACTACACATATCTTATGTAGGAAAGGAAACAGGTGAGTTCCTCAAGTGGTATGATAAGTTCCGGTGCAGCAAGACACTTCTTCAAGTTCGACACGTGGAAGGTAGGATGAACTGAGCTCAATTGTGCTGGTAGATCCAAACGGTATGCAACGGGTCCAACACGTTCCAAGATTTCAAAAGGACCAATGTATCGTGGGTTTAACTTTCCACGTTTTTCCAAAACGGATCACACCTTTCCAAGGTGCAACCTTCAACATTACACGATCACCAACTTTGTATTCAAAGTCTTTACGTTTAAGATCAGCATAACTCTTTTGGCGATCACGGGCAGTCTTAAGTCTCGCTTGTATCTGAGCAATCTTCTCCGTGGTTTCGTGGACTACCTCGGGTCCAGTGATTTGCTTTTCGCCTACTTCGGCCCAACAAATAGGAGATCGGCACTTACGGCCATACAATGCTTCAAAAGGTGCAGCATTAATGCTAGAGTGATAACTGTTGTTGTACGAGAATTCGGCGAGTGGCAAATGTCTTTCCCAGGCCTTTCCAAAATCAATGGCACATGCACGCAGCATGTCCTCCAAGGTCTGAATCGTTCGTTCACTTTGCCCGTCAGTCTGAGGATGATAAGCAGTACTCATGTCAAGACTAGTTCCCATGGCTTCTTGCAAAGAACGCTAAAATCTAGAAGCAAAACGGGGATCGCGATCTGAGATGATCGATAAAGGTACACCATGACGAGATACAACCTCTTTGATGTATAACTGAGCAAGTCTCTCCATCGTATCAGTTTCCTTCATCGCTAGAAAGTGTGCAGATTTGGTAAGGCGGTCAACAATAACCCAAATAGTATCGTATCCGCCCACCGTCTTTGGTAGCTTAGTAATGAAATCCATTGTTATCCTTTCCCACTTCCATTGTGGGATCTCCGGTTGCTGAAGTAACCCAGAAGGTCTCTGATGCTCGGCTTTAACCTTCGAGCAAGTCAAACACTTACCAACATAAGTCGCAACGTCCTTCTTAAGATTCGGCCACCAATACTGTTCTTTAAGGTCGTGGTACATTTTACCCGCTCCAGGATGAATCGAATATCTCGATTTGTGTGCTTCATCAAGTATCAGGTTCCGTAGATCTCCATAGAGAGGTACCCAAATTCTTCCGGCATAACATCGGAGTCCAGACTCCCTAACCTCGAATCGAGAGACAAGTATGTTCAAATGTTCGTGAGATATGTTCTCCTCCTTGAGAGCCTCAACTTGGGCTACTCTGATCTGGCTGTTGAGGTTCGAATGGATGGTGATGTTCAGAGCCCTAACACGAAGAGGTGTCGTCCTCTCCTTTCGGCTTAAAGCGTCAGCTACAACATTGGCCTTGCCAGGGTGATAACGGAGTTCACAATCGTAGTCGTTGAGCATCTCGATCCATCGATGCTGTCTCATATTCAGTTGCTTCTGATCGAAGATGTGCTGGAGACTCTTGTGATCGGTGAATATAGTGCTCTTAGTTCCATACAAATAATGTCTCCATAATTTGAGCGCAAAGACAACGGCTCCGAGTTCAAGATCATGCGTAGTGTAGTTCCGCTCGTGAATCTTCAATTGGCGGGAGGCATAGGCAATAACCTTTGATCGTTGCATCAGTACACAACCAAAACCACTCTTCGATGCATTACAATAAACAACAAAGTCGTCACTGCCCTCAGGAAGTGATAGGATAGGTGCGGTGGTCAACTTCTTCTTCAAGGTTTGGAATGCTGACTCGTGTGCGGGTTCCCAAATGAACTTCTTACCCTTGTGAGTCAGCGCGGTCAAAGGACGCGCAATCAGAGAAAATCCTTCGATGAATCTTCGGTAGTAACCGGCGAGACCTAGGAATTGGCGAATATGAGTAGGAGTAGTGGGGGTCTCCCACTTGCTGATGGCTTCAATCTTGGCGGGATCAACTTTGATACCCTGGTCGCTTACAACATGACCCAAAAATTGTACTTCCTTCAACCAAAATTCACACTTGGAGAATTTGGCGTAAAGTTGCTCTTGTCTTAAGAGTTCAAGCACTAATCGGAGGTGTTGCTCATGTTCTTCTTCGCTCTTAGAGTAGATGAGGATATCATCTATGAAGATGATAACAAACTTGTCTAAGTAAGGCTTGCAGACACGATTCATGAGGTCCATGAACACGGCAGGTGCATTTGTAAAACCGAATGGCATCACGAGAAACTCATAATGACCATAACGGGTCCTGAATGCAGTTTTCATCACGTCACTTTCCTTCACCCTCAGCTGGTGATATCCGGATCGCAAAGCGATCTTTGAATAAACGCTCGATCCTTGTAGTTGATCAAAAAGATCGTCAATTCGTGGAAGAGGATACCGATTCTTGATAGTCAATTTGTTGAGTTCACGGTAGTCGATACACATACGGAAGGATCCATCCTTCTTCTTCATAAACAACACAGGTGCGCCCTAAGGGGAGAAACTTGGTTGGATAAATCCACGGTCTAACAGCTCTTGTAGTTGACTCTGTAATTCTTGCATCTCGGAAGGTGCGAGTCTATAAGGTGCGCGAGCTACAGGTGCAGCTCCTGGCACTAAGTCAATCTGAAACTCTACTGCTCTCTGCGGCGGTAATCCAGGCAATTCCTCTGGGAAGACATCGGAAAATTCGTTCACAATTCGAACGTCATTCACGCTCTTCACCTCAGTTTCTACCGCTTTCACATGTGCTAGGACAGCAAAACGTCCCTTCTTCATAATATTTTGCGCTTTCACGCAACTAATGAGGTTCAACTTCGAGGTACATCTTTCTCCATAGATAACCAGTGGCTCGCCATCTCCTTGTGGTATGCGAAGTGCTTTATCTCCACAGATAATATCGGCCTTTATCTTGCTCAACCAATCCATACCAACGATCACGTCAAAGCTTCCCAGTTTGATAGGTATCAAATCAATTTCGAAATCTGCACCAACTATGTTGATAATAGCTCCTCGACTAATATGGTCAACCTTTTCAAGTTTTCCATTGGCGACCTCGACAAGCATACTTTCTTTTAACGGTACTAATGACCAATTAATCTTATCGCAAAAATGTCTACATACATAACTTCTATCGGCACCAGTATCAAATAGGACAGAAGCTAAAAGATTGTTGATTTTGAATATACCTGTCACCAAGTCAGGGTTATCGCGTGCGTCCCTTGCATTAACATTGAAAGCTCTACCTCGGGGTGGTCCTCCATCTTTTCGCTTGTTTGGGCACGCGTTTCTGAAATGGCCCATTTGTCCACATTCGTAGCACTTCTTTGGCCCATTGGTGTTCGGCTTCCCATTCAAAGTAGTGACCTTGCACTCCTTCCCGATGTGCCCAGCCTGTTGGCACTTCTCACAGACAACATTGCAATACCCAGTGTGGTGCTTGTAACACCTCTTGCATTGTGGTAAGGTTCCTTTGTAGTTCGGGTTGGTGTTGGTGTTATTGTTGGGATTAGGGTTTCCACCGTTGTTGTGCCTCTTGGCGGGGGTTTGATCGTAGTTTCTCCCCCTGTTGTTGTTGTTGTTGTTGTTGTTGTTGTTGTTGTTGTTGTTGTTGTTGTTGTTGTTGTTGTTGTTGTTGTTGTTGTTGTTGTTGTTGTTGTTGTTGTTGTTGTTGTTGTTGTTGTTGTTGTTGTTGTTGTTGTTGTTGTTGTTGTTGTTGTTGTTGTTGTTGTTGTTGTTGTTGTTGTTGTTGTTGTTGTTGTTGTTGTTGTTGTTGTTGTTGTTGTTGTTGTTGTTGTTGTTGTTGTTGTTGTTGTTGTTGTTGTTGTTGTTGTTGTTGTTGTTGTTGTTGTTGTTGTTGTTGTTGTTGTTGTTGTTGTTGTTGTTGTTGTTGTTGTTGTTGTTGTTGTTGTTGTTGTTGTTGTTGTTGTTGTTGTTGTTGTTGTTGTTGTTGTTGTTGTTGTTGTTGTTGTTGTTGTTGTTGTTGTTGTTGTTGTTGTTGTTGTTGTTGTTGTTGTTGTTGTTGTTGTTGTTGTTGTTGTTGTTGTTGTTGTTGTTGTTGTTGTTGTTGTTGTTGTTGTTGTTGTTGTTGTTGTTGTTGTTGTTGTTGTTGTTGTTGTTGTTGTTGTTGTTGTTGTTGTTGTTGTTGTTGTTGTTGTTGTTGTTGTTGTTGTTGTTGTTGTTGTTGTTGTTGTTGTTGTTGTTGTTGTTGTTGTTGTTGTTGTTGTTGTTGTTGTTGTTGTTGTTGTTGTTGTTGTTGTTGTTGTTGTTGTTGTTGTTGTTGTTGTTGTTGTTGTTGTTGTTGTTGTTGTTGTTGTTGTTGTTGTTGTTGTTGTTGTTGTTGTTGTTGTTGTTGTTGTTGTTGTTGTTGTTGTTGTTGTTGTTGTTGTTGTTGTTGTTGTGGTGGTTTTTGTGGTTGTTGTGGTTGTTGTCCCATTTCCTCTTTTCACTACTACCGGCTTCAAACTTAGCCTTCTCCGGCTCGTCAAGGATGATTTGATTCAGGAGAGTATGCGCCATGGGCATTGCTTCGGGGACATTCGGTGGCTTGGATGAGGTAACATTACCCTTGATGGACTTAGGAAGTCCCGAGAAGTATTTCTCCAAGCGCTTAAATTCGAGGGTGACCATGGTCGGACACATCAGTGCTAACTCCAAAAACCTACGATTGTAACTGTTAAGGTCGTTCCCTTCGGCCTTCAACTGCATGAATTCAATTTCCATCTTCTGGATTTCGGTTCTCGGACAATACTCATCAATCATAGCCGCCTTGAATTCCTCCCATGGCGTAGCATACGCCTCATCGATACCTTTCGCTTGAGCTAACGTGTTCCACCACGTTAGCGCGCCGTCAGATAGCGTGCAAGATGCAAACTTGGTCTTATTGTCCTCCGAACAGTTGCTAACTCGGAATACTGATTCAAGTTTCTCGAACCATCTGGTGAGACCAACTGGTCCCTCGGTGCCGCTGAAGTTATGCGGTTTACAGCTCTGGAATTCCTTGTATGTACACCCATTTCGAACGGGTGGAATAACCGGTGGTGGTGGCGGTGGAGCTTCGAGATTTCTTTCTGCTAGAGCTGCAGCGACCCGTTCATTGACCATGTCCTCAATCTGGGCGGCTGTAGGTGTGGATCTTCCGTTAGCCATGGTATTCTAAACAAATTTTTTTTGACTCAAGTCAAAATCCAGTATGCAGGTAGTAATAATACAGTATATAGTGACCAACGTGGAATCAAAACATCACATGTTATTAAATAATGCATCTAGGTACAAATACCACAGAATCATCGTACAGCAATGTAAATAGAACATCGTGCAAGAATTAAATAACGCAAAGTTCCATTCATTAATAATAATAAGTTTCATACATCTGAATAAGTTCGTACAATACATATGAAATACATGAAACTATAACTAGATTACATCATGAAATCTAAATACAAAGTCCTACGGTGAAGGCGGGTGAACTGCTCCTCGAGCTAACTGCTCCTCGAGCTCAGTGACTCGAGCTCGGAGGATCTCAACCTCCCTCATCAGTTCCTCGTTAGAGGGAGATGGTGGGGCAGGCGGTACAGGTGGGGCGGGTGGTGCGGGTGGTGCCGGTGGTGCTGATGTAGATGGTCCGGCTCTGGATGTAGACGGTACGTCCCTAGATGTAAGTGGTCCGTATCTAAATCTAGGTGGTATAGTTCCAGGAATAGTCAATACGTAACGGGGAACCTTGCGTATCTGTGGGTCGGCAGGGTATGGCACAACTCATTTACGAGCAGTAACCCAACGACGATGGCCAAATGCGTCAGTAAAAGCACGACCTCCATTCACCCCTGGAATGAAGGTGCCGTCGAAACGGTACCGCTTCTTCGGCGGGGTGGAGGGTGCCTGAATAGGTCTGTCAGCAGGATCCTCATCATCACTGGAGTCGTCTGATGATGAAGAATCGGCGGATGATGAGTCATCCGAATCGTGTGGTGGTGACACTGGTGGCTGAGCTGGTAATCCGAAGCGTCCGAAGGTGGCCAACATCTGTCTGTGTCTGCCTGGCGGAATCAAGACTAAACGTCCGTCGGGAGTGCGTCGGCAAGGCGTGCGCATGTGGTTACGAAACGGCCCTTCCCCGAACTCCGCGAGGATCTCAATACCACCAATGCGGGCCTGTGACCTCGAGGGTCCGGGAGCAGACACTGGGGCAGGTGCACTAGTACCATCTCCGGAAGTGGAAGCGCCGGGATCACTAGTGGGTATCGGGGCCGGTGTATTGGCAGTAGCAGCAGGTGTAGCAGTAGGTAGGGCGACGGGGTCTGAGTCTGTACTGCCCGAAATGCCAGCAGGTGGAACATCCGACATCTGAACAAGGAAAAATAAATTTTCCATGTCAGTATGTCATAAAGCAAGCAAATAATAGGCCAACAGTTTAAATCATGTATAACGGTAACTAGTATGGCAATAACAGCAATTCGTATGAAAGTAATATGCAATCAAAAGCAAGTAGCATCATGCAGTAGTGATATCATGTAGTAGCATACGGCATATAGCAGAAAAAGTAAGCAGCAGCATGCAGTAAGTTCAGCGGAAACAAGTAAACTAGCAAGTTGTAGATTAGTCCTATTAGTGAATCCTACTCGGGTCGGTCTTAGACTCACTAATGCAACCTAATTCCCTACAACCAATGCTCTGATACTAAATGTGATGCCTCGTACAAAACCATCGTGTACGAATCATCAACAACAGGATCATTACAAGGTTAAGTACTATATGCGTTTTCAAAAAGAGTTTGCATTCAATAATAAAAGGTGACGTCATAACTAACGTCAAATGTTTTACAATCCAAAAGCATGATTCGCTAAGTAGAAGCAATAAATAAGTGTACGTGACCCCAATGGTCATTACATAACATAGTTTCAAAAGTAAATAAGTTTGAATGCAAGATAAGTAGTCATGCGATAACAACTCTAAGCAGCGGGTTCTACAGCACGACTAGCACACAGCGGAAGCTAACCTCAAGCACCTGAGAAAAACATGCTTAAAAACGTCAACACAAAGGTTGGTGAGCTATAGTTTAAGTATAACAGTATGTAAGGTAGGCCACGAGATTTCAGTGCTACAAAGAGCTTTTCAAAACAGTATGACAAAGTATATGTTAACCGTGGGCACTTGGTAACTAACTTAACGTTTATACCCCCTGAAAGTACACTTGGCAAGTGCGTATGTCTACGAAGTATTAAACACTCGTTAAATGCTAGCGCTACTAGCCCGAGTGGGGATGTCAAACCCTATGGATCCATATCTAAGATTCGCGTTCACGGTTCAAAAACCAATGATTAAACGTTACCGAGCTAAAGGGAATGTTTCTGCCGTTGTATAACCCACACATATATAAGTTTAAGTACTCGTGCCTAGTATGTAAAACATAAAATCCACATGTATTCTCAGTTCCCAAAATAAGTTAAAGTAAAAAGGGAATGCTATAACTCACAATGATAATGTAGTCGTAAAGTCGGTTCAGAAAAGGTGTGCAAGTAAACGGTCCGAAGGTCCTCAACCTAAGGCAAATAATACTAAGTCAGTAAATCGTCTTAATAGGTTTAAAAGTATGTATTTAAGGTCATAAAGGTCATCATCATTCATCATTAAACAAAAGGCGTAAAGTAGGTTTCGTTTATGAAAGTAGTTTAAAACAAAGTCTGACTTCAGTCAGTCACCACGGCCTCTACCCTTACTGAATTAAGGTGAGACCAGTGGCCATGGCTCCGTCTATGAGTCTTTTAAGTGTGGTAAAATTTACAGAAGCAAACTCGTCTTGGTTTGACCGTGGCAACGGTCTAAGTGCGAGTAGGTCAGAAATTTCTGCACAACGTTAAAGGACATAGTGACGATCGGAGGGCCATAAATCCTAAACCGTAACTCGGATTAAGACGAGTCCTATATGAAAAGTTATCTACTCGAAAAGTTCTATCTAAAAATCAAGGTTAGAACAGCCCAGGTCTACTGGTATGTTACAGAAACATCAGATCAGTAGCTTTTGGACAGAAACAGTGAGTTTAAAAGGGTTCCGGTGGTCTTGGTGCTTGATGTTCATCATGGTTCTCATCCTTGATGCATATAGCTTCAAGTGTACAACTCATTGATGTATCTACATCATCTTAACCAAGTCTTGACCATCATAACCCTAGTGCAAGTCTAAGACATGAAGCACAACTCACTTAAGAGTTGCATGAAGTTTGATGAACCAAAGTTACATCAAAGTCTTAGGTTTGACACTTACATGAACTATAAACTTGAAAGTTAACTAACTAATCAAGATCATAAGTAGTAGAACATAGTTCTTAGTTTGATCTTGAAGATCCAAGACTCAAAAGTCTAGATCCAAAGTTATATTTAAAGAAAACTTATTTGTGTGTTCTTGAACTTTCAAAGTTAACTTAATTTGTTCAAGAGATATGAGATCAAGACTAACTTGTAGTACTTGAACATATAAACTAACTACATGAAATTAAAGTGCATAAATTGAAGAAGTAAACTTAAATAAACAAGAAAAGGTTCATGGTTGTTCATACTTTAAAGATTCAAACCAAAGTTTGATCTTTAGAAATAAACTTTAGAGTTTACTTCATGAGCTTCAAGTATGTCTTTAATCAACACATGGAACTTGCAACTTTTGAAACAATTGAAGTAGAATCATAAACTAGTGAGTTTATGTTCTTGTGTTCTTGAACTTACAAGATAATAGAAGAACCAAAACTAGAAAGTTAGGTTCTTGAAAGCTAGTAAGTAACTACAACAACAAGATGAAACAAGTAACAACAACAAACAAGAAATCAAACAAGCAAGTAACAAAAGATGATGATGATATGCATGTAAGTAATTTGGTTTTAAGACAAAAGAAAGAAGAAGAAAAACTTGAACAAGCTACTTACAAGTTGAGAGAAAAAGAGAGAAAATGTTATGCAAGTAAAAGTGTGTTTTTGGAATGAGAGAAAATGGAGTGAGTAAGTAATGAAAATTTGAAACAAAACCCTCCTATGTGAATACCAAAACCGACGGTTTGTCAAGCCAAAAGGGAGAGGGAGTTGTTCACTAGATTCATGTATGTAAAGCCTTCAAAAGTTGGATAATAAGGTGTTAGTTCATGGGGAAGATGTATAACTAGATTCCATGCAAGTTAACCAACTAGTTTCCATTTAACTTGATACTTACAAGTTCTTGGTGGGCTAACTAAGTCCATTAAGAAGTAGGGTGGGCTTACATAAGTCCATTAACACTAACAAGGCCCAAGTTCAAGTATTTACCAAGTTAAACCAATTAAAGCCCAAGTAACTAACTAATCACCATAGTTAATTAAAATGATTAATAAACTTAATCATGAATGCAAATAATATCTAAAAATATTATTCGTGAAAGTTTCGGGTGTCACAAAGACGTTTCGGGCAATTAAAGTCAAGTACGTATAGTCATGGCAACATGTAAATGTAATAACATACATTCGTTTAATCACACGTATTAATAATAGTAATTATTAATAAATAAATGTTGGAAATTCCAGGGTCGTTACAATATTAAAATACCATTTTAACCCAAAATCACTTCCCACAATTACTTTCATTCGAAAACGCCATTTAACACTTAGCAAAAGTGTTTAACATCCATTATCCAAAATTAGTGTCATTACCAAAATTCGACCCACTCAAAGTCAATCCATTTTGACACAATTCATAAAAACACCCATAATCACTAACGGCTAGTGATTATATTTTTAAAACATCAATTAACACCTAAACCAAGTATTTACATACTTGATTCACCAAAAATCAAGAACACTTGACCCATTTTAACACAAAACCCATTTTGACCTAAATTAGGGTTTACACCCAAAATCAAGTCAACACAACACCAAAATCACTACTACACAAGTGTTCTAAGGTTTGAACCAACACATGCAAGACCCAAACTTACAATTTCATCAATCAAAACCCTAAGTCACCAATTTGGGTTTACTTACATGAATCCTACCCAAAAATCCCCAAAATCACAAGAAATGGGGTTTATAACCCTAACTAGCACAAACCCTAACCCCAAATCCAAATCAAAGTAATTAAATCGAATCTAGGGTTTACCTCAACTCCAAAATCGAGCTAGTAACAAGAAACATCAAGGAGAACCAAAACCCGCTTCCAATTTGGGCAAAAATCACCATCTTCATCATTAACTCAAGCTTCCTCTCTCTAGAAACTCCTCTCTCTCTCTCTGGGGTTTGGTTGGTGAGAATGAGGATGAAAATGAGGATAAGATCTGATCTTGGGACATAAAACCGTCCATAAGTGAAAAGACAAAATTACCCTCTTCAATTTTACAAAATTACAAAAATAACAAAAGTCCCGCTGTGGACCGCCGGTCCAAAGTGGACCGTCGGTCCAAATCTGACCTGTTGACAAAAAAGCCTAGTGCTGGACCGTCGGGCCAATCTGGACCGCCGGTCCAGTTTGCTCCTGTTTTGCCTTTGAACTAAGGTTAGACCGCCGGGCCAATCTAGACCGCCGGTCCACCCAGCCTTTGGAAATTCGAGTGTTACAGGCGTTACTCACCTCTCTTTCCTTTGCTTTGCTCCCGTATACCATAATGGCTGTCTCGCTGTCTACTGAGCTCGGATCGACTCATAGTGGGTCTGTGTGTATGTACCTACAATACAAATGATTTAGACTTGAAAGTAAGTTGAAGACTCTGTTTGCTGATCTACGAATATACCTTTATGCTAAGAAAGCCTCTGCTCATCCTGTAAATAGAATTTACAACATTTGGACTACACATATCTTATGTAGGAAAGGAAACAGGTGAGAGATTAACAAAACATCAAAGTGGCGTTAGACAATATGTAGTGGTTGGGGGCGTGGGTTACGTTTTGTACTTTTTTGATGACTAGGACGTGTGGGTTGTTTTTGTGGAGTAGTGGTTGTGTGGGTTTTTGATGTGGGTTGGGAGTATTGTGATGATGTGTTAAAATATAATTGAGTTAAATATTAAAAAGGGTATAAAATAATATTTTAAATTAATAAAAAATTAAAAAAATTGCAAGCCACACCATTACCAATCCCGTTGGATTCCCAGGAACGCTCCATCTTTTTGGTTGTGCCGGGTTTCTACTCTTCCTTCTATCATTTTGGTTCGCTTAACTGATTTATGATTAGGGCTAGATTAGATAATCTCTAAGACTTTAGAGATTACATAATCGCCCCAGAATGTTTCTCCAAAGTGAAAAAACTAAAATAATTCTTAAGTTGAAATCTCTACAAATAAAGTTACTAAAAATTTAGGATTATTTATATGTTAATACAATTACGCGGTGATTTTTTTCTTTCATCTATTGTAGAGAATTAATTCGGAAAATGTTTACCCGAATGAATATATCATAAAAATAAGAAAATGCTTACCCCAATGAGCATCATAAAAACGAGGGTCATGTTACTAACAACAAACTCAAAGTTTGTTTTACTGACGTTTTCTTACTTTATAATTTTTTTTTTTTTTGGTATTTAAGTATGTTAGGTAATACAACGTTTATTTATTTATTTATTTTTTTTTTTTCATTTTGGAGTGGTCTAGATGAGTTTCAGCCTCATCGAGCTCTTACAAATACCCTGATAAATAATGATAATCATTATGTCATGGTGAAATTACAAGAAGAGTACCCAATGCCGCGTATTACACCTTATTGGAATCGTCACAACATTAGCGAGTATGAAACCATATGGAACCATGTATGGGTCGCACTTACAACTATTTTTCAAAAATAATGGTTATTCAAACCAAACTCAATCTAAAACCATGCAGGCAGCTCAACCGTAGATGATTGATGGAAAACTGTTGTAGTTGAACAGGGTCAGGATTCTGTTACTCGTCATTTATGTCCTCTCAACTAGGGATGGCAATGGATCGGATATGGATCGGATGATGCCATATCCACATTCATATCCATTTAGTTTTTGCTCATCCATATCCATATCCATATTCGTTTAATCTCAGTTCATCCGTCCATATCCATATCCGATGGATTAATCGGGTTAATGGATATCCGGTGGATATCAAATGAGATGTTAATCTAGCGACGATTTTATCAATTTAATATAGATTATTACAAATTTTGATTTGTTAAACATGTTTTGATTGTAATTTGTCGCCGATTGTGAATTTAATTCAGCAAAATACATTATCATATAAGTAAATATACTTTTAAACTAATCTAAATATGTAACTTTGATTATTGTTAGTAACAATTTAATAATTGTGACTATCACAACTCTTATTTTCGTTAATAATTTAACAATTTGTAGGTTATATGTATATGAATATCAATATGTAGATGTATATGCATATATTTTAGCATGTATATATGTATATATAGATGTATTTCGGGTGATAATGGATATATCCATGGATGATAAATTGTCATCCATATCCGATCCACGAAATATTTAAATCATCCATATCCATATCCATATCCGTTAATCGTCCATTTACATCATCCATATTCATTATAAATAGATCGGATCGGGTGGATGTCCATGAATGGAACATCCATTGCCATCCCTACTCTCAACTGCACATTTTGTTTTAGTAGAAAGGTAATGGTTTAAGGAGTTTAAACTTCCACATGGAGTTTTTTACCATGTCATTCTTATTATTCACACGTCATTCAGGGGAGGACTTGTGAGGGTGCAAGTGGAGTCAGAGGCCCCCTATGGCCCATCAAGTTAAAGTGTTTAACTTTTAGGTTTCTTGGGTCTCCCTTCATTCAAAAGCCCATAACTTAATGACAAAATTAAATTAACAATTCCAATTAGATTTTGGCTCAAAAAACATTCTTCCTTTCTTTTTCTTTTTTGAGAAAGATGGGTTTGAAATCACTGACGAAGATCGAAAACCACTCACCCGATCATTTTTTACGAACACACGCGTTTTCTGGCGAAAACTCGAACCGCATAAACAGGGACCCGATCCATCAATCCATGCAGGCATGTGGATTGAGTCGAATTACTACGTATGAGTCGGTAAAACCTCTCTCACTGACTCTTTACATAGCCAGGAATCGAACCGTTAACCGCTACCGTGTCTAATACTCAAAGTATTGAGTTGAACCATTCAATATCGATAAATCTTCCTCATTCTTCAAAAGTTCAGTCAAATAAAAGTCAAAATAGAAGCCAAGCATTGAAGTGGGTCTCTATTATTCATCTTCAAAACTAAATTTTCAAGTCTTAAAGGTAATTTTTAACTACCTAATTATTATTTTAGGGTTTATAAAAAAAATGTTAAAATTAGCGTGAATATGCTCTTGTGACTGTGTTTATGACTATTCTTAAACTCGTATTGTTTTATTTTTATTAAAATAGAAGTTGTAGGATGGCACCATATATTCATATTCATATTACATGTAAATTGTAATGTTATATGCTAGTGCTAGTCTACTTTATTCAATTCGAAACTTTCTCAAAGGGACTTTTAGATTAAATGGTCAAAGTCAATTACATAGAATCATAAAATAGAATAAACATAGACGTCGTTTGTTAGTTAGTTTGTTACTTGCTTTAATTTAGTGTTATTTGTTATTTATTAATATATTAAAAAGGTTTTTTAATTGATAAACATGAACAACTCTCTTAAAAGAAAAGCTTCTTCTAAGCCTATATATGTGTTGAAAACTTCTTGTAATTTTCGGTTGAACGATGCCGTACCATTGGTTTGTCATGTAAGGTTAGATAAATAACAATACTATTCACATTACTCTTAATAATCTATCTATCTATCCATCTATAATCTATAATCTATCTATAATCTATCTATCTATTCTATAATCTATCTATAATCTATCTATCTATAACATGTTATAAATCATGAAAATTAATCTGACTTGTCACTTCATTAGCAACTCCTAATCTCACTTGCTGACATGGTAATCCATCTGTTAATTACACTTAACACCTAATGATGCCAAGCTGTAAAAAAAAAAAAAAAAAAAAAAAAAACGTACTTTCCTCTCCCTTCTCCTTCGTCGTTTCTGCAACTCATCCAATACTAACCCTAAATCTCAGTAGAGTTAATCTCTTTCATTGCCTCTCCATAATCCGATTTTGAAACCCCAACCGCGTATAATTCATTCAAATCAATAACCGTTCCCCTAATTTGATTCCTGCCCTAATTCCCTAATTGATTCTTCAAATTATCAACCCGTTGTGGTTATCAAAACGCATAGAATCAATCGATTAAAATATTGTGTGATTCTGATTGTATCAAATTGATTAAATTATCCACTGGAAAATCGGTACAATCGGAGTTGATTGATTTGAACGGAATACACCTCTACAGTGCGAATTTTAAGATTACAAACTCTTTCCAATGTCCACTGACAGTAAGCTCATGTTGTTTGTACGATGTGTACTTTGATTTTTAATGGTGACTAATAGTGCTATGTATATGACACAAATTGACCCATTCTTACTGAAGTGGGTTAAGTTTACTCATGTAAAACATTAAACACAATGCAAAATTTGTCTGTTTGCATATGTGTTTTATGTAGGCTATCATATATAAAAGAGAAGGAAATTTGTTCATTTTCATTGTTAATTGTACAATTTTAATTTACAAGATTAATTATTGAGCACTACACAAGTTACAAGCCATTGGATCTAAAGAATGCAGTAATGGCACTCCATAATCTACATTCAAGTGATGGTAGTTCACCTTTGACTGTTATTCGATCGAAGTACAAACAAGGTACTTAACAGTAGAACCATTTATTTTATAATTCACTTTAAACCATAAATCTCAAAAAGGTACAAACTTTTTATTGTGTTTTTCTGTTTGCAGTTTAAATGTGTTGCAAGTTTGCCCTCTCGTGAACCACCCGAAACACTGTTTTAGCAGCCTAAAAGGCAATGATCGTCGTTTCCCATATTTTATATTGGTCAGTGTTTTGTTCTTTTTAAAGAATAAGAAGTGTTAATAACAATATTAAAATTAGAGTGGGGAAATGAGGTTTTGTTTCTTAACAAACCTTTTTCTAATGGTTATATTTTGTTGCCATTTTTTAGCCTTCAGGGTTTCAGTTTGTCAGTTGGCAAGAAAGTTCAGAATTTGTAAAAGAGTGAATGTAAATTTAACCCAAAAACGCTCTTTGGGATTAAACCTGTATTCATAATCATTCGTTACTTATCGTTATGTTCTTAGTCCTTCTCTTTGGTTCTGGGTGGGCATCATAAATTAACGGGTTGATATTCCTGGGTACCGTCGATCGGGTTCGGGTTTCCTCCCGAACGTGTATGTTACGCGAAAATGACGAGGGTTGTTTAATTGATATGATTTCGCTTTGTACAATGTTACGTGTACATGTTATGTTAAATGTTTGATGTTTTTTCTATGTCTTTTAGAGCAATCGTTTTATCATAAATATTAAAAGACTTTACAATGGATCAATACACTGCTAATGCATACGTTAGAGTTTCACCCCCGCTGAATATACAAATCCTTTTTTCAACTGCAGATCCTCTTAAATTTCAGAGAAGGAAAGTGAACGATTTGGCTGTAAGTATACCTGGCAAACGGGTCATGTTGGGTAGGTTTGGTTAACGGGTTAAAACAGTTTTGGGTTGAAATGGATCATGGGTCAAACGGGTAAAAAATTTAATCGGGTCCAAATGGGTCATGTTGGGTCGGTTTAGGTAACAGGTCGAAACGCGTAATGGGTCAAATGGGTCAAATAGGTCAAACAGGTTATATACTTTTATATTTGATTTTTTACATTATTATATTGTTTTAGTTATTAATAGTTTTATTATAAATATATAAGAAATATTAATATTAATATGCATAATAATTGATATAACTATTAATGCTTTCATAAATAATTGATGGATAAAATTTGTTATGCTCGACCCATTTGATCTATCCACAAGACCCATTAGACCTGTCTCAAATTATTGAATTTTAGGATTTGATATCCATTTGACCTGTACTTTTATATTTCGTATAAGACTCAATAGGTTAGACAAAAACTCATTCAACCTTTTTTTTTAAGTTTTGGTTTACATTTTTAGCCTTATTTTTTTCAACACCCAATTGACCCGAAAGCTTGACCCATTTAACCCAAATTTTACAGCTTGAGTCTGAATTGCCAGGTAGTAAGCGACTTATATTTGTGTGATTGATGTTAACGAATCGATTCATGGCTAGGTTTCTTGATATCGGATTCAAGCAATTTAACAAAAGATAAATTTTGAAGAACTATGCTTTGTCGATTCGAGGTTTGTAATTATCGATTTTCTTAAAAGACGGAACGGTTTTAGCTTTTGTTTATTTGTTAAGTTTCAATGTTTATGTCTACCATATGTTTGAAGAAATCTCTATTTTTTTAGTTCATAGGTTGAATGTTTATGTCTGCCATATGAAAAGGTTAATTGGTGCTCTTCTTGATTTTGATGGTTATAAAGAGGTGTATGCTTATGCTTTTCACGTTAATAACGTTGTAATGTGACCTTAGATTTTTTATCTTACAGAATTTTTACGTTAAATACATTAGTTGTAAAAATAAATAGAATCGCCTAATGAGTGGCTTCATAATGAATCTAAATAGCTTGATGTTCAGAGGGGTAATTTTTATGCGGGTTGATTAGAAATTGGATGAACTAATTACGATTGTCAATATGAAGATGTAGGTTCTGCATACGATAATTTAAAAGGCTAATGTAATTCTTTATATTCTTTTATCCATTTAGGTTTGGCAGATACAAATAATGGGATATCGTTCTTATTTTTTCCCTTTTTATGGTAGGCTTCTGCAGGTTGTTCGTTTCATACAACATTTACTCAGATTGTTCGACTTTGTCATTGTATAGTAAGTTTCCTTTTGAGCTTTAGTTTTATTAAATTGTTGTTTTCTGTTTATATGCACTTTGTATGATACCTAAGTCTCTTGATTTTCTGTTTATAAAGTAGTGTCAAATTGGGCGGGTTAGGTGACGATTGAAAAAGTTTTGGTTATGATTTTGATTTGGTCAAACTCGGTCAACTTGAGTTCACCTGAAATGTTTTTTAGTAGAAG
Source organism: Rutidosis leptorrhynchoides (assembly GCF_046630445.1). NCBI lineage: Eukaryota > Viridiplantae > Streptophyta > Magnoliopsida > Asterales > Asteraceae > Rutidosis > Rutidosis leptorrhynchoides. The sequence continues at coordinate 369,599,638 of NC_092334.1, read as the reverse complement.
GTTTAATTTATATAAAATACTATAAGTGTTACAATTTATTTTCAAAATAAATTTTGCTGTAGTGTGACAATTTTTTGCAGAACATTTTATTCGAATATTTAAGTCGTTAAATAATCACTGTGCCTTCTGAGATAAATGTTTTATTTTTTCTGTGCAGAATTTGATTGGAGAATCACCCTTGGCTAAGCAATGAGATCTTGTCAATGAACCACACATGTAAGTTCAGTTAATATCACGGGTATATTTTTAGTAAAAATTTAAAAAGTATGTATATTTGGAGGAATTAATCTCTCATATGCACCTTGCTGCCATCGTAGCTGAAAATATAAGTTGCGGATTTCGTATTGAACATATGATATGATTTTGATAATTAGAAGTGATATTTTGATACAAGTGTTGCTATGTAGTGGTGGAGTTGCGATAACTTTTAGGTATTTGCGATGAGTTATATTGCAAATTGAATTCTATGCTTATCTAAGTTGACGGATTATAAATATTTTACCTAAAAACATAGGTTCTTCTAAATGTCGAATCCGATGTTTTTATAGTGCAGCCTATGGTAGTTTGTGCCAATGTTTTTGACCAATGTTCATTTTCGAAATTATGTCATGCAGAAACGTGTAATTTTATGAAGGCATATACAGAAGATGAAATCCTGAAAAGGCTGGTTAATCAACTGTTTGTATTTCTGGTCTCAAAACGAAATGGGTCAGTTTAATTCGATTCGGAAAAGGACCATGCAGTTCATCTACTTCTTATAATAGTCTTGATGAGACTATTTTGTGAATCATCAAGTCTTCTCAAGCTTACAATGTTGCCATTGCACTTGCCTCTTAAGATGACCCAATCCAGAATTATAACTTACCACTACTATAACAATTTACGTCCGGTATGTTTCATTTACTATTCGATTTAAATTGTGTGTATCATGGGTAGTTAGTATAGGCTTTAACTTGATGCGATATTGGTAGGGTAAGAAGATGAGTTGGTCATTCAGATGAGTTAACGGGTCAAAAGTTCAAAACAAGTATGATGACAACTTTAAAGTTATTACATTAATAATTTAGTTATTTATAAATCATGTGTTTTCTGGATTATGGCAGGTGTTGGGACATATGAAGATAATCAATTTAAGTCAGAGTCTAAGAAGATAGCTTTCAAGTCCATCGAATTTCTTGAACTTGGAGCTGGACCAGTTAGATTGGTGAAAGATGTTTTTTAGGCCACTCCCTATCGTGACTAACACTATTCATCCTCTTAACTGCCACATCAGCGCCACATCAACGCTTATATCCTATAACTAATCCATAAAATCCTATAACTAAACACTCCCTATAATAATTACCAATAACCAACAATGTACAAAAAATATAGCACAAAGTATAAACATTTTAAAGCATTGAGGGTCCCACATGCATATAACACTCGCCAAATCCATGGTGAATGCGTATAACTAAAGCGGGTAATTAAGTGCTACCTATGGTTAGTTATGGGTGGTGACGGATAACTAGCGGGTAACTACCTATAACTTATCCATAGGGAGTGCTCTTAGGGTCACTACTTCACTCTTAGATAACATACGAATCAATTGTGTTTTTGTGGTCATGCTACAGAGGCATTGGCTGAAGAAGTTGAAAAAATTGCTGACATATATCAGCTTAAAAACCAATAATGTTTGCGAATGAGTCGCACGGGCTCATAAATGTAGTATAAACATAAAATAAGACTACACAAAAGTTAAAAACATAATCATTAAGTAATCAATATTTTTTTAGCAATATGGCTTGGTGCTATTAAATACTCCATATTGCCTAAAAATAATAAATAAATAAAAAATGAATGAAAGTTAAAAAGAAAAGATAACATAGATAATTTGAGTGAATTTATAAAAGGCGTTATTGTTGGAAATATGAATTCCCTAAATTTCTCTATAGTTTTAATTTCTAAAACAAACCCTTAGAGTTTAAACTGATTTCAAATCTTCGTCTTCATTTTTTATTTATTTATTTTCTTTACATGTTTTCCTTTATTTCTCCTATTTAAATTCACATATATCATGTATACGTATATCTTTTTATTTTTCAAAAAATCGTATACACACATTAATTTTAGTAAAGTTAAATCTGCAAAAAATAATAACAACTATCCTATCCATCTATCTTTAATTTCTCCTATTTCTTGTTTAGATTCCAAAAAAAATAATTTTTAAATTTCTTTTTTTTTATATTTTTCGAATTTACTTTTTTACCCTTACAGTTATTATACATATGTCATATCACTTCACTCTATACCTTAAAAGAGAATTTACTTCTTTAATGACCACTAGATTAAAAAATTACTTGAATCCAATGGTTATTATTATTCATCCACTAAATATTAGGTAATAAATTAATTTTAAATACACTTAATTCCTAAAATACCTTTTTTCTAACGTGAATTAAAAAAACACGGGATATCCTAATCCCGAACAGATAAATAAATTAGTTTTGCTTTAATTTTGGGTTTTAAATCTGCCTTTTTTGTGTGGAATTGTGTTTGGGTTTTGAATTTAGCGTTTTGCCTTTTTTTGGAACCGATTTGAGCAACGATTTAAATATTTTTTCTTGATAGATTTCTTCTGGCCGAGCTTTTTTGGTTAGAGATTATTTTTTTCCAGAGAATACAAAATTAAATGTAAACGATGGCGTATGTTTATTAGAATTCAAATTGATACATATACTATCTGCCTCTGTATTGTTTTAATTGCAATGATATCTTTTAAATTTTCTTCATTTTTCTGATTTATTCAATAAATAAATTGGCAGTTTATTGAGTTTGTGTAGTTGATAAAATTAGTGGAAGATCAAATGATTTCCTCAATAGTTTGAATTGGTCGCTTACTATATAATAAAGGTGTGGGTGTCAATTTTCAACACAGATCAAAATAAAATATAAAAAAGCTGATATGTAACTGTAACTGATTTTGTATTCTGTCTGGTTAATTAAATTGCATCAGATAGTGATGGAGTACAGATTGACAAGGATTGGTAACAAAATTACACTGAAGACAAAATCTATAAAGCCTGATGTTGATTTTAAACAGGATTTGATTCGTAATTATAATGGATTCGATGAATGTTTAACAGATAAGTTAAAAAAAAAATCATACAGTGAGTTATAACAAATTTGTAGTCATCTGATTTTAATTGATACCTAATATATATTAATGATAAGTACTTTAATATTAATAATAATATTAAATATTAATAATAACTATATTAATAATAATAATAACTAATAATGTTATTAACTAAAAAGAATAATAATATTATTATTATTAATGATAATAATAATAATAAATTGTATTTATTTTTGAGATAACTATAATAATAATGATTTTTAATTTTAATGGTAATATTAATAATAATATTATTAATAATGCTAAATTTGATATTAGTAATAATATTTAATAATAATATTAGTACTAATATAGATATAACATGTTAATTGTATCAAATTTACATATGTATAATAACATTACTAATACTGATATTAATACTAACATAAATTTTAATATTAATAATAATAATGAAAATAATATTACTGATATAACAATCATATTTTTAACTTGTAATTTATTATATTACCTATTATTGATTATGTAATATTTGGTAATTATAATATGTACATAATAACCTATATTGAATATTAAATTTATATACATTACAATATACATAAAATAATAATCATGTACAGAAATCATATATGTTTATGTATGAATTTACTTCAAAATCAACATTATTATCTTGCATATTATTTTACATATTTATTTACAATTAATAGTTCGTGAATCGTCGAAAGCGGTCGAAGGTAAATGAATTCGTGAAAACAGTTCGAAAATTTTGAGACTCAACATTATAGACTTTGCTTATCGTGTCGAAATTATATAAAGATTAAGTTTAAATTTTGTCAGAAATTTTCGGGTCGTCACAAGAATGATGTAGGAATTGGGCTTTCTAAACTTGGGCTTGCATGTTATGTACAAGAGCATATGGATCATTGTTATAGGCCTGCTTGGAGTATCATGAAGCCGAAGCTGTAGTGACCCGAACTTTTCCATGTTTATATATATTAATTGTGATTGATATTTACATGATTAAATGTTTCCAACATGTTAAGCAATCAAACTTGTTAAGACTTGATTAATTGAAATATGTTTCATATAGACAATTGACCACCCAAGTTGACCGGTGATTCACGAACGTTAAAACTTGTAAAAACTATATGATGACATATATATGGATATATATATATATATATATATATATATATATATATATATATATATATATATATATATATATATATATATATATATATATATAGTTAACATGATACTATGATAAGTAAACATATCATTAAGTATATTAACAATGAACTACATATGTAAAAACAAGACTACTAACTTAATGATTTTTAAACGAGACATATATGTAACGATTATCGTTGTAAAGACATTTAATGTATATATATCATATTAAGAGATATTCATACATGATAATATAATAATTTAAAATCTCATTTGATATTATAAACATTGGGTTAACAACATTTAACAAGATCGTTAACCTAAAGGTTTCAAAACAACACTTACATGTAACGACTAACGATGAATTAACGACTCAGTTAAAATGTATATACATGTAGTGTTTTAATATGTATTTATACACTTTTGAAAGACTTCAATACACTTATCAAAATACTTCTACTTAACAAAAATGCTTACAATTACATCCTCGTTCAGTTTCATCAACAATTCTACTAGTATGCACCCGTATTCGTACTCGTACAATACACAGCTTTTAGATGTATGTACTATTGGTATATACACTCCAATGATCAGCTCTTAGCAGCCCATGTGAGTCACCTAACATATGTGGGAACCATCATTTGGCAACTAGCATGAAATATCTCATAAAATTACAAAAATATGAGTAATCATTCATGACTTATTTACATGAAAACAAAATTACATATCCTTTATATCTAATCCATACACCAATGACCAAAAACACCTACAAACACTTTCATTCTTCAATTTTCTTCATCTAATTGATCTCTCTCAAGTTCTATCTTCAAGTTCTAAGTGTTCTTCATATATTCTACAAGTTCTAGTTACATAAAATCAAGAATACTTTCAAGTTTGCTAGCTCACTTCCAATCTTGTAAGGTGATCATCCAACCTCAAGAAATCTTTGTTTCTTACAGTAGGTTATCATTATAATACAAGGTAATAATCATATTCAAACTTTGGTTCAATTTCTATAACTATAACAATCTTATTTCAAGTGATGATCTTACTTGAACTTGTTTTCGTGTCATGATTCTGCTTCAAGAACTTCGAGCCATCCAAGGATCCGTTGAAGCTAGATCCATTTTTCTCTTTTCCAGTAGGTTTATCCAAGGAACTTAAGGTAGTAATGATGTTTATAACATCATTCGATTCATATATATAAAGCTATCTTATTCGAAGGTTTAAACTTGTAATCACTAGAACATAGTTTAGTTAATTCTAAACTTGTTCGCAAATAAAAGTTAATCCTTCTAACTTGACTTTTAAAATCAAATAAACACATGTTCTATATCTATATGATATGCTAACTTAATGATTTAAAACCTGGAAACACGAAAAACACCGTAAAACCGGATTTACGCCGTCGTAGTAACACCGCGGGCTGTTTTGGGTTAGTTAATTAAAAACTATGATAAACTTTGATTTAAAAGTTGTTATTCTGAGAAAATGATTTTTATTATGAACATGAAACTATATCCAAAAATTATGGTTAAACTCAAAGTGGAAGTATGTTTTCTAAAATGGTCATCTAGACGTCGTTCTTTCGACTGAAATGACTACCTTTACAAAAACGACTTGTAACTTATTTTTCCGACTATAAACCTATACTTTTTCTGTTTAGATTCATAAAATAGAGTTCAATATGAAACCATAGCAATTTGATTCACTCAAAACGGATTTAAAATGAAGAAGTTATGGGTAAAACAAGATTGGATAATTTTTCTCATTTTAGCTACGTGAAAATTGGTAAAAAATCTATTCCAACCATAACTTAATCAACTTGTATTGTATATTATGTAATATTGAGATACCATAGACACGTATACAATGTTTCAACCTATCATGTCGACACATCTATATATATTTCGGAACAACCATAGACACTCTATATGTGAATGTTGGAGTTAGCTATACAGGGTTGAGGTTGATTCCAAAATATATATAGTTTGAGTTGTGATCAATACTGAGATACGTATACACTGGGTCGTGGATTGATTCAAGATAATATTTATCAATTTATTTTTGTACATCTAACTGTGGACAACTAGTTGTAGGTTACTAACGAGGACAGCTGACTTAATAAACTTAAAACATCAAAATATATTAAAAGTGTTGTAAATATATTTTGAACATACTTTGATATATATGTATATATTGTTATAGGTTCGTGAATCAACCAGTGGCCAAGTCTTACTTCCCGACGAAGTAAAAATCTGTGAAAGTGAGTTATAGTCCCACTTTTAAAATCTAATATTTTTGGGATGAGAATACATGCAGGTTTTATAAATGATTTACAAAATAGACACAAGTACGTGAAACTACATTCTATGGTTGAATTATCGAAATCGAATATGCCCCTTTTTATTAAGTCTGGTAATCTAAGAATTAGGGAACAGACACCCTAATTGACGCGAATCCTAAAGATAGATCTATTGGGCCTAACAAACCCCATCCAAAGTACCGGATGCTTTAGTACTTCGAAATTTATATCATATCCGAAGGGTGTCCCGGAATGATGGGGATATTCTTATATATGCATCTTGTTAATGTCGGTTACCAGATGTTCACCATATGAATGATTTTTATCTCTATGTATGGGATGTGTATTGAAATATGAAATCTTGTGGTCTATTATTATGATTTGATATATATAGGTTAAACCTATAACTCACCAATATTTTTGTTGACATTTTAAGCATGTTTATTCTCAGGTGAATATTAAGAGCTTCCGCTGTCGCATACTTAAATAAGGACGAGATTTGGAGTCCATGCTTGTATGATATTGTGTAAAAACTGCATTCAAGAAACTTATTTTGTTGTAACATATTTGTATTGTAAACCATTATGTAATGGTCGTGTGTAAACAGGATATTTTAGATTATCATTATTTGATAATCTACATAAAGCTTTTTAAACCTTTATTGATGAAATAAAGGTTATGGTTTGTTTTAAAATGAATGCAGTCTTTGAAAAACGTCTCATATAGAGGTCAAAACCTCGCAACGAAATCAATTAGTATGGAACGTTTTTAATCAATAAGAATGGGACATTTCAGTTGGTATCCGAGCGTTGGTCTTAGAGAACCAGAATTTTGCATTAGTGTGTCTTATCGAGTTTGTTAGGATGCATTAGTGAGTCTGGACTTCGACCGTGTTTACTTGAAAAATGATTGCTTAACAAATTTTGTTGGAAACTATATATTTTTAACATGTGAATATTATGTGATATATTAATCTCTTAACGCGTTTGATATTATGTGATAGATGTCTACCTCTAGAACAAGTCCCATTGACTCACCTAATAATAATGAAGAGTCAAATGTAAATTGGAATGATTCGTGGACTGATTCACAAGTTCCCGAAGAGGAACCGGAAGAAGAGTCGGAACCAGAAGAAGAATCGGAACCGGAAGAAGAATCGGAACCGGATGAAGAAATAGAACAGGTGGGGGAAATAATAAAACGGTTAAGTAAAAAAAAAATCCTCAACCAACCGACCAAGGTTAATTATGGTCAATGGTGTTTCCGCCAAGGAAGCAAAATATTGGGAGGATTACCAATTCTCCGATGAATCGGATTCCGACGAGAATTCCGATGATGTTATAGAAATTACCCCAACTGAATTTAAAAAGGCAAAAGAAAATAATAAGGGAAAGGGCATAAAAATAGAGAAATCTAATTCCAACCCCGATGAACTTTATATGTATCGTCAACCCCCGAAGTCCTTAAGTTGTAACAATGACCCGGGAACCTCTAAACCACCAAGTTTTTCTAAACCATTGTGGAAAACGACAGCTAGTATTAGGGGAACATCATATATCCCTAGAAACTTGACAAAACGAACCAAAACTGAAGAAGAAGAAACGAGCGAGTCGGAATAAGATAGTTGTATTCGTGTGGTGTAATATATGTAATATAGTGTGCTTATGCTTTATGATATATGTAAAAATTGCTTGTATTAATAAGTATTTTTTTTATGAATCTAACTTTTGTCTATTTTACAGTTTAAAAACACAAAATGGATAGACAACCCAATATTTTAAGAGACCTACCCGGAGACATGATTGATGAAATCTTGTCTAGAGTCAGTCAGAATTCCTCGGCACAACTATTTAAGGCGAGATCAGTTTGTAAGACATTTGAAGAATGTTCCAAGAATGTCTTGGTTTATAAAAGGCTTTCGTTCGAAAGATGGGGGATATCACATTGGGAAATCCATAAGTTACGATGTGTTTACTTTGACGCATATATTGCGGGGAACCCAAATGCTATTTTACGCAATGGGTTAAGAAATTATTTTGACTTAATATATCCGAATATTGGACTTCGTGATTTAGAAAAAGCGGCTAACATGCAACATAAAGAAGCATGTTATGCTTACGGATTAGTAATATTCGCTTCTCACCAAAGTGAGAACAAGAACATCGGGCTACAACTATTAAACAAAACGTTCCCACAAGTGGCGGAGTCGGTAATTGGGGTAAGAAATGAGGGTTTTAGATTGTTACGGGACTGTTGGACATTACGTAACCCTCGTCCCTTTGACGACGTTACAACACGCTGTCTTATCAACGGCCATAACGGTTATATTCCACAAGACCAAGGATGGGAAGTAATCCTAGTAAAACCAGAATGCATGACTTGTTTCTGGACGTATGAATTACGTGTCTTTATTGCCTTTGCTGAATGACTTGTGTACTAGCTAGAATTATCTTCACAACCATCTTGTATCAAATTTATTGTGTGCTATATTTCATGCTATATGTAAAATAAGCGGTATTGTAAGTTTGTAAAATATTGTGTAAAAGTTTGAACGCGAAATATTATTATAATCAGTTTTTCATATAGAATTGTAGTAGTTGAATTGTATATTAGCTACTAAGTATGAACTTAACGGGTAGGTACTACCCGAATTTAAACTTATAAAACGCTAATATGAAGAAAAAGCTTTTATAAATGAGTTCATATTATGCTACGAAATACTATTAACTACTCTTAATATTCTGTATGATTAACTTGTTCCATTTGACTATTTTGAAGGAAATGGCACCGACTACTCGACACACCGTGAATATGAATGAAGAGGAATTCCGTACTTTTCTAGCTTCAAACATAGCCGCAGTACAGGCTGCGCTACAGACCAACAATAACCTTGGATCTAGCAGTACAGGAAATCGTGTAGGATGCACCTACAAAGAATTCACTGCCTGCAAACCTTTGGAATTTGATGGAACCGACGGACCGATCGGATTGAAACGGTGGACCGAGAAGGTCGAATCGGTGTTTGCCATAAGTAAGTGTACTGAAGAGGACAAAGTGAAGTACGCTACGCATACCTTCACAGGTTCTGCGTTAACATGGTGGAATACCTATCTAGAGCAAGTGGGACAAGACGATGCGTACGCACTACCGTGGTCAGCATTCAAGCACTTGATGAACGAGAAGTACCATCCCAGAACCGAGGTCAATAAGCTCAAGACAGAACTTAGAGGGTTACGAACCCAAGGATTTGATATTACCACGTACGAAAGACGATTCACTGAATTGTGCCTATTGTGTCCGGGAGCATTCGAAGATGAGGAAGAGAAGATCGACGCGTTTGTGAAAGGATTACCGGAAAGAATCCAAAAAGATATAAGTTCACACGAGCCCGCCTCCATACAACAGGCATGTAGAATGGCTCACAAACTAGTGAACCAGATTGAAGAAAGAATTAAAGAACAGACTGTTGAAGAGGCCAATGTGAAACAAGTCAAAAGAAAGTGGGAGGAAAACGGTGATAAGAATCACCAATACAACAACAACAGCAATTACAACAATAATCGCAACAATTATCCCAACAATCGCAACATCAATCGCAACTACAACAAACGGCCCAACAACAACAACAACAACAACAGCAGCAACTACAACAATCATCCCAACAACAATAATAACCGCAACAACAACAACAATCAGAAGCAGCTATGCCAAAGGTGTGAAAAGTATCACTCGGGGTTCTGCACCAAATTTTGCAACAAGTGTAAAAGAAATGGTCATAGCGCGGCGAAGTGTGAGGTCTACGGACCAGGGGTTAATAGAACGAAAGGAATAAATGGTGTCGGAACGAGTAATGGCGGAGCAAGTAGTGTCGGAGCAAGTTATGCCAATGTAGTTTGTTATAAATGTGGAAAATCGGGCCACATTATTAGAAATTGCCCGAACCAGGAAAACACGAATGGACAAGGCCGCGGAAGAGTTTTCAATATTAATGCGGCAGAGGCACAGGAAGACCCGGAGCTTGTTACAGGTACGTTTCTTATTGACAATAAATCTGCTTACGTTTTATTTGATTCGGGTGCGGATAGAAGCTATATGAGTAGAGATTTTTGTGCTAAATTAAGTTGTCCATTGACGCCTTTGGATAGTAAATTTTTACTCGAATTAGCAAATGGTAAATTAATTTCAGCAGATAATATATGTCGGAATCGAGAAATTAAACTGGTTAGCGAAACATTTAAGATTGATTTGATACCAGTAGAGTTAGGGAGTTTTGATGTGATAATCGGTATGGACTGGTTGAAAGAAGTGAAAGCAGAGATCGTTTGTTACAAAAATGCAATTCGCATTATACGAGAAAAAGGAAAACCCTTAATGGTGTACGGAGAAAAGGGCAACACGAAGCTACATCTTATTAATAATTTGAAGGCACAAAAACTAATAAGAAAAGGTTGCTATGCTGTTCTAGCACACGTCGAGAAAGTACAAACTGAAGAAAAGAGCATCAATGATGTTCCCGTCGCAAAAGAATTTCCCGATGTATTTCCGAAAGAATTACCGGGATTACCCCCACATCGATCCGTTGAATTTCAAATAGATCTTGTACCAGGAGCTGCACCAATAGCTCGTGCTCCTTACAGACTCGCACCCAGCGAGATGAAAGAACTACAAAGCCAATTACAAGAACTTTTAGAGCGTGGTTTCATTCGACCAAGCACATCACCGTGGGGAGCTCCTGTTTTGTTTGTCAAGAAGAAAGATGGTACATTCAGGTTGTGTATCGACTACCGAGAGTTGAACAAACTTACCATTAAGAACCGCTACCCACTACCGAGAATCGACGACTTATTTGATCAACTACAAGGCTCTTCTATTTATTCAAAGATTGACTTACGTTCCGGGTATCATCAAATGCGGGTGAAAGAAGATGATATTCCAAAGACTGCTTTCAGAACACGTTACGGTCATTATGAGTTTATGGTCATGCCGTTTGGTTTAACTAATGCACCAGCTATGTTCATGGACCTTATGAACCAAGTGTGTGGACCATACCTTGACAAGTTTGTCATTGTTTTCATTGATGACATAATTATTTACTCAAAGAATGACTAAGAACACGGAGAACATTTGAGAACGGTGTTAGAAGTATTGAGGAAGTAAGAATTGTACGCTAAGTTTTCAAAGTGTGCATTTTGGTTGGAAGAAGTTCAATTCCTCGGTCACATAGTGAACAAAGAAGGTATTAAGGTAGATCCGGCAAAGATAGAAACTGTTGAAAAGTGGGAAACCCCGAAAACTCCGAAACACATACGCCAGTTTTTAGGACTAGCTGGTTACTACAGATGGTTCATCCAAGACTTTTCCAGAATAGCAAAACTCTTGACTGCATTAACGCATAAAGGGAAGAAATTTGAATGGAAGGATGAACAAGAGAAAGCGTTCCAGTTATTGAAGAAAAAGCTAACTACGGCACCTATATTGTCATTGCCTGAAGGGAATGATGATTTTGTGATTTATTGTGACGCATCAAAGCAAGGTCTCGGTTGTGTATTAATGCAACGAACGAAGGTGATTGCTTATGCGTCTAGACAATTGAAGATTCACGAACAAAATTATACGACGCATGATTTGGAATTAGGCGCGGTTGTTTTTGCATTAAAGACTTGGAGGCACTACTTATATGGGGTCAAAAGTATTATATATACCGACCACAAAAGTCTTCAACACATATTTAATCAGAAACAACTGAATATGAGGCAGCGTAGGTGGATTGAATTGTTGAATGATTACGAATTTGAGATTCGTTACCACCCGGGGAAGGCAAATGTGGTAGCCGACGCCTTGAACAGAAAGGACAGAGAACCCATTCGAGTAAAATCTATGAATATAATGATTCACAATAACCTTACTACTCAAATAAAGGAGGCGCAACAAGGAGTTTTAAAAGAGGGAAATTTAAAGAATGAAATACCCAAAGGATCGGAGAAGCATCTTAATATTAGGGAAGATAGAACCCGGTATAGGGCTGAAAGGATTTGGGTACCAAAATTTGGAGATATGAGAGAAATGGTACTTAGAGAAGCTCATAAAACCAGATACTCAATACATCCTGGAACGGGGAAGATGTACAAGGATCTCAAGAAACATTTTTGGTGGCCAGGTATGAAAGCCGATGTTGCTAAATACGTAGGGGAATGTTTGACGTGTTCTAAGGTCAAAGCGGAGCATCAGAAACCATCAGGTCTACTTCAACAACCCGAAATCCCGGAATGGAAATGGGAAAACATTACCATGGATTTCATCACTAAATTGCCAAGGACTGCAAGTGGTTTTGATACTATTTGGGTAATAGTTGATCGTCTCACCAAATCAGCACACTTCCTGCCAATAAGAGAAGATGACAAGATGGAGAAGTTAGCAAGACTGTATTTGAAGGAAGTCATCTCCAGACATGGAATACCAATCTCTATTATCTCTGATATGGATGGCAAATTTATTTCAAGATTCTGGCAGACATTACAGCAAGCATTAGGAACTCGTCTAGACATGAGTACTGCCTATCATCCACAAACTGATGGGCAGAGTGAAAGGACGATACAAACGCTTGAAGACATGCTACGAGCATGTGTTATTGATTTCGGAAACAGTTGGGATCGACATCTACCGTTAGCAGAATTTTCCTACAACAATAGCTACCATTCAAGCATTGAAATGGCTCCGTTTGAAGCACTTTATGGTAGAAAGTGCAGGTCTCCGATTTGTTGGAGTGAAGTGGGGGATAGACAGATTACGGGTCCGGAGATAATACAAGAAACTACTGAGAAGATCATCCAAATTCAACAACGATTGAAAACCGCCCAAAGTCGACAAAAGAGCTACGCCGACATTAAAAGAA